>NC_090651.1:225293768-225593768 GCF_040937935.1 Hyperolius riggenbachi | reverse complement strand
TTCATTGCAGTTTGCCGCCTACCATGCATTTCTTGATGGGTCTAGGTGTTTATTTATCAATTTGTTTTCCAAAAATAAAATCTTTACTTTTTAGTGCTCTGTGTAAAATACAAGCTGCCTAATAATACAACCAAGGTAACTCATTTGAAATAATCTTTGAAAAATCACTTGTGATGTACAAAAATTAATCTAAAGAGATTTTTTTAATTATCAGCTGAGAATGGTCAATAAAATGCAAATAATTCAAGTGATGCAGGATTGTGCAAACTGTTTATGCATATTTTTGCAGCTTGAAAATGGTCTTTGTAACAGCTGGTAAAATTTACACTGCGTGCGCACTGACATTTTACTGTAGTTTTGAATCATCGCCGTTATATGTAAACATCTTCTGAGTCTATAAAGTTGTGCAAACCAATCACTCTTCCTCCACAGATACCTTGTAGTTTGATTTTTTTTTTTTTATCATGATAACTCACTATAAGCAGAGCTCTACTTTTCAGTTTTCATTAAAGTCCATTAAGAGGAAATTGTGCTGCAATTCTGCAATTACGGTAATTGTGTTATAGGAGATGTGTGTCTGGAGGAGCCAATATTGCCCCTCTCATACACTGTGAAGCCTACAAGCAGGTGACGTCTCAGGCTATGGCATAATGACTAATATGCAATAATGTAGTGCTGAGATCATTATAGTGTCCATAGACGTGTCACTAACTGTCATTCAGAGGAGCTTGCAATCTAATCCCTCCTGTAGTAATAGCCTTCTGTCCCTTATCAGTATAAAGACCCAGGTTGTCCATAAACAGTATAATTTTTTTTATAAAGTGGCTGTATAACCAGGGGCGTAGCAATAGGGGTTGCCAGGGGCCCTCGCTCAACTACAGTAATAGCTTTCTATTGGTCCTGTGCTCATAATAATCACTTCTATAGATACTTTGAATAGTGGTAATCATTAACAAGCTGTCCCCCATCCCCTTCTTGCACCTCTGACACTGCAGTTGCCATTGGCAGGTTTTGGTGCGCCGTATCAATTGTTATGTATAGCGTGCTTGGGGGGGCCCATTGTAAAACTTGCATCGGGGCCCACAGGTCCTTAGCTAAGCCACTGTGTATAACCCTCATAACAATTATAGGAAGGGATTTGGGGCCGGTAATATGTATCTGGCTTGGTAATAATTTGTGTATCCTTTACAGACATATTGTAAGAAATCATTTCTGTATACAGTATAACCAACCAATGTGATATTTGTGCTGTCTAAACTAATGAATGCAGGCTATGATCATCCTATTTACAAGATTGGGGGTGGATAAAGGTGCCTTGCCGGGGGCATGAAAATGGCCAAAAATTGCTCCTACTGGCAAACTGTCATTTCGTAGTTGGCCAGACCCAGTTGGGACCCCTATTGGTGTGGATCACTCTCCCCTCTTCCTCATCTACATAGGATCTGAGTTGTAGTCATTCCATCCCCGGTCTAATATCGCTGACAGAAGCAGTCCTGTGCGCATTCTATAAGAGATTTCTTGTTCTGTAGTCGCCCACATCCTATGCCTCTCCCTTCCCTAGTGCACCAAAGTCTACTTTATCCACTTCAACATAATGTCTAAGTGCACAAATCCAACAGAATGTTACGTCTGCAGAAAAGGGGACCTTTAAAGAGAGAGCTGCGGTGCGGGCAGAGCAGTTTCCGGCGTCTGGGGCTCTGCCCGAGTGACTGAAGACAGCTCATGGAATATAAAAGGCTTATTGCCGCGTACAGGAAATTAATGAAATATCTGGGAAATAAACGTGGGCTGACAGTAAAGTATAAACATCGCTCACCGGACTGGGTGGAGGCGTCATTAGCTACTCACAGAGACGAGTCTCATGCAGCAGCAGGTGAACACGCCCGACGTCAGCACGGAAAACACAAACGCAGACCTGAAAGGGAAGCAAAAACATTTTTCACTTAACTTTTCCAACCACGCATTCCTCGCAGCAGTCTACACTTATACCGCTGTCTGCTCTTAGCAGGGGGGCTAACTTATCCTGATTTCATCAGATGGTTCAAGGATTTACAGAGTTGTATCTAGAATATTTTTAAGACTCTGGAAACATTCCCGATATCTATCGTCCGAAAATTATAGCAGTCAGCAACTCATCTTCTCACAGCAGACTTGTCAAGTTTGCAATAAAGCTGAAATTCCAAAAAGAAAAAAAAAATCATTTTAGTTTTGGATAGAGTGAAAAATAATCACATTTTTATTGCTGACGGTGTCATATATTTTAGTGTAGAGGAGAGGTACAACCTTCATTAGATTTTTACTACTGTTTCTTACCTCTTTTTTAGTGACACCATGGCCCATATGCAATTCACTTTTTCTCCTAAATTTTCTCCTAGGAGATCATTTTCATTTTTTTTAAAGGATACCCGAAGTGACATGTGACATGATGAGATAGACATGTGTATGTACAGTGCCTAGCACACAAATAACTATGCTGTGTTCCTTTTTTTCTTTCTCTGTCTGAAAGAGTTAAATATCAGGTATGTAAGTGGCTTACTCAGCCCTGACTGACACAGGAAGTGACTACAGTGTGACCCTCACTGATAAGAAATTCCAACTATAAAACACTTTCCTAGCAGAAAATGGCTTCTGAGAGCAAGAAAGAGATAAAAAAGGGAATTTCTTATCAGTGAGGGTCACACTGTAGTCACTTCCTGTCTGAGTCAGGACTGAGTCAGCCACTTACATATACCTGATATTTAACTCTTTCAGGCAGAGAAAGAAAAAAAGGAACACAGCATAGTTATTTGTGTGCTAGACACTGTACATACACATGTCTATCTCATCATGTCACATGTCACTTCGGGTATTAACCACTTAAGGACCAGGGGACTTTCCAGTGATGGGTGCTGCGTGGGCTCTACAGCCCGCAGCACCGATCGGGTATGTGCCAGGGCGATCAGACTTCCCTCCCCCTTTTTTCCCCACTAGGGGATGTCCTGCTGGGGGGGTCTGATCGCCGCCAGCTATTATTGATTTGCGGGGGGGCTCCTCAAAGCCCCCCTCCGCAGCGTTTTCTGCCCTCACCTCTGTTCCCTCCCTCTCCCTTCCCCTCTGAGCGGCGCAGGATGGATATCCGTCCTGCGCCGGATAGAATAGGCTTCAGCCTATCAAATGGTGGCGATCCCCGGCCAATCAGAGGCCGGGGATCGCCTATTGAAGTTGGACGTTATATAGAGCCGCGTTATGCGTCTCTTGATGCATCCGTGATGCATATTTTTTGACGCATACTATCGAACGTAAACGGCGCATACGGCAAATTTAAAAAAAACCAAAACAGTACAGAGCATGTGCAAACATCCGAACGCAGCCACATAGGAGTATAACGCACACCATGCTGCACTTTCATTGAACATTCAGCGTTATACTCGAACGCAACGTGGGCACTGTGAACAGCCCATTGATTTTTCATTGCTATGAGTTGGGCTGCGTTACAGGCTGCTCTAACATGTGCCTGTAACATCCCATTGTGAAAGCAGCCTAAAACAACTTTTTAGAACTCTACAATTGAAAAAGTACCGAAAAGTAGTTGACAAAGTACTATTCAAATTATTTTGAGTATTTTTTTTTAGTATTTTTCACTTGCTGATGGTTTAAACCGATCTTTGTTTACAAGGTGTGAAAATATCACCTAGAAGAAAAAGTTAATTGCATATGGGCCCATGGGTTCACAAATCAGCCCTGGGTGTCATAGCAACAGGAAGTGAAAAGTTTACTCTATAAAGAGATCATAGACAGGAGTAACAGATTGGTTGCAGTTAACGCCGCCTTATCCTGGATCTTTAGATTGTAAGCTCGCAAGGGCAGGGCTCTCTCCCCCTTTTGTGTCTTGGAACTCATTATACATTTTATTCATCATGTTACTTTTATCACTGTCATTACCAATTCTGTATTTTGTATTAAGTCTAATTTATCACCAATTATGTATTGGTCTGTATTATTATGTACCCCATGTTCGTTTCTTACTTTGTACAGTGTCACGGAATATGTTGGCCCTTTATAAATCAATAATAATCCTAGCCAAAGCTTAAAGGACAACTGTAACGAGAGGGATATGGAGGCCGCCAAATTTATTTCCTGTTAAATGATACCAGTTGCCTGGCAGCTCTGCTGATCTATTTGGCTGCAGTAGCGTCTGAATAACACCAGGAACAAGCATGCAGCTAATCTTGTCAGATCTGACAATAATGTCATACACACCTGATCTGCTGCATGCTTGTGCAGGGTCTATGGCTAAAAGTATTAGAGGCAGAGGATCAGCAGGATAGCCAGGCAATTAGTATTGTTTAAAAGTAAATAAATATGTCAGCCTCCATATCCCTCTCATTACAGTTGTCCTTTAAATAAATAAATATTGGAGGTGGGCTTTGAGCACCACTTTCAGGCAGGCTCTAGGCAAATGTACCATCTGGTAGCTTAGTTAGAAAAGAGTTAAAGGAGACAAATACAGCTAGAAATTTACCATAAGTTTACCTGACTTTACCAACTGATATTCAGCAGTTTAGCTGAATACAGCAGACTTGTATTTACTGTACTCCAAGTAGGGGATTAGCCTCTCTCTCTGTCCCTGCCCAGGGCAAAGCTTGTGACGGTTGATGCAGGAGTTTGATGGAGGCTTTTAAATCTTGGTTTTAAACAATGCCCACTATGTCCAACTAAATGTGAATGCAATACAAATGTTTTATCTTTAGAAATAAGGGTGTATTATGCTCTGGTAGCATGTTTTTAAGTTTAAAGCCACAGAGATTTATTGGAACACTCTATGGTGGTGTATGCTGGCTGGAAGGGCTGGAATATATTGGGACAGAGAGAGACTAATCCCCTACTTGGTGTGAATACATGTCCTGCTTATTCAGTACTTAAAGAAAACCTGAACTGAAAATTAAAAGTAAAAATAAGCATACACAAGTCATACTTACCTTCCATGTAGTCTACTCCTCAGTGTCTTTCTCCTGTCCCGCGTCCTATTTGTTCACTGTGATCAAGGGACTTTTCCGTCCTCCATTTTGAAAATGGCCATTACCCATAACAGTTTTCTGGTCAGCACACAGTTAAACTGTAACATCGCCCACTTGAGCCATAGGGAAACATGGACCTTACCTGGTACATCAGTTTTCCTCTCAGCTATAACTGACAGCAACTGATATATTTCAGATCTGACAAAATATTGTCAGAACTGGAAGGGATTATTGTCAGAAGAAAATGGTGAGCTTCTGAGAGGAACTGATGGCAAGGTAACTATGCAATGTTCATTTGAAGTTACCTCATGTGTTTATTTTAAATATTTTTACTAAGTACAGGTTCTCTTTAAAGAACTGTAGTGAAATTAACATAATGAATAAAATTGCTTATTTTTTACAATATTCATTTATAGATTGCTTAGTCATGGTTTGCCCATTATAAAATATTTCCTCTCCCTGATCTACATTCTGAAATGTATCACTGATGGTGACATTTTTAGTTCTGCCAGGTGATCTGTACAGAATGTTAGTTGAGAGTTTTATGTATGCAGGGATATATTGCTTGCTTGGCAGTTGGAAAAGTCATTATTTCCCACACTGCAATGAGGTTCACAGACAGCAAATTGTCAGGGCATCAAACTGTGTGAGAGGTTTCACCACAATATCAGCCACACACACCCCCGCTGATCTGTTAAAAAAAAAGGTAAAGATTTCATGTGGGAAAGGGGGTATCAGCTTCTGATTGGAATAAACATAAATTCTTTGGTTAGAGTTCCTCTTTAAAGGGAACCAGAGATGAACGTTTCACACAAAATAAACATATCAGTCGATAGCTTGTAAAGAAAAAATGCTCTACCTGATAATTTCGCCGCTCTGGTGTTCCTTTTTTAGTGTTTTTTATCCAATATTGCTCCAGGAAAAATAAAATATGGCCGCCGGCTCATATCCCTTCTGCTTCCGGGTTATGAGTTGTTCTGGATGTGCTGTCTAGGCTATATGAGACTATGCTGCTATCTAGGCTATATGAGAAAGGCTGCTGATCGCAGCGCTGTACTATATGTAAAGACAGCGGTTTCACCGTCTAACAGTCTCCCGAGCTGCAATTGCCGCTCGGAGACTGAAGGCGTCCGCCCCCCGAGCAGGAGATGTGCGCGCAGCCTGCGCGCGATCTCCTGCAAAACAGAGCCCCAGGACTTGACGCCAATTGGTGTTAGGTAGTCCTGGGGCTGCCGTCGCGGCCACGTCCATTGGCGTGAGGCGGTTTGCAGGTAGTTAAACCATTCCATTGTTGTCCTGGCTTTATATTTAGAGTCGTTGTCTTGCTGGAAGGTGAACCTCCGCCCCAGTCTCAAGTCTTTTGCAGACTCCAAGAGGTTTTCTTCCAAGATTGCCCTGTATTTGGCTCCATCCATCTTCCCATCAATTCTGACCAGCTTCCCTGCCCCTGCTGAAGAGAAGCACCCCCAGAGCATGATGCTGCCACCACCATACTTGACAGTGGGGATGGTGTGTTCAGAGTGATGTGCAGTGTTAGTTTTCCGCCACACATAGCGTTTTGCATTTTGGCCATAAAGTTCCATTTTGGTCTCATCTGACCAGAGCACCTTCTTCCACATGTTTGCAGTTTGCCACAAGCCATGTGAGGGACACACTTTTCTGTTAACAATGGCTTTCTTCTTGCCACTCTTCCATAAAGGCCAACTTTGTGCAGTACACAACTAATAGTTGTCCTATGGACAGATTCCCCCACCTGAGCTGTAGATCTCTGCAGCTCATCCAGAGTCACCATGGGCCTCTTGACTGCATTTCTGATCAGTGGTAAAAAAAAATAATCAGACATTTGTATGTAATTTTAGATACTAGTATGGGGGAGGGGGGGGGTCTCAGGTTGAGAGCAGGAAGGAGTCTGTTTGGCATTAAAGATAGAGTAATTAAAGTGGACCCAAACCACACATTTTTTTAATTCAAAATATTTAGTTGCACCACTCTGACACATACAAAGATAAATAAACACTCCTTTAAGCCTATGAGCATTTCAGTGCATGCTTTTCACCCTTCTCTTTTAATGACTAGGGTTATACAGGTGGCAGCCATTAGCAATTCCTCCTTTGCCGGACACCACCTACTCCACCAGTTTGCCGGATTCTGTCCCGGCAATATGAAAGGAAGGGAGGAGTTCCTCCAATAAATGTAAAATATTTTATATATGTCATCATGCAGCTGAAAAAAGGCTGCTATTTATTATTATTATTTAGAAAATAGATTTTATTTCTGAAATCTTGTTTTTTTAATTTGGGTCCACTTTAAGAAGTATTCTGGTTCCAGCAGCCATCACAGATTTTGGGAAGCAAAAGACACAGAATTATCTCATGGTGGTGGAGCTAAAACTTGAGAGGCTCTGTGAAAAGGAAATCAAAGTATTTTGGACTATGACCACTTTAAGAAAATATAAAAGTAAACAAATTACCACAAGAGGGTTCAGGCGTTATTATAAACCGGCGGAATATCAAAATGACGTTAAATTTATGGAGAAATGGAGAGAAGCACATGCCGCACAAGCTGTGATTTTACAGAATATTGTACTGGAAAGGACTGAGGAAGAACATAAAAAGTTGACCGTAGAAATAAAGTCTTTGTAAGGACAGTATAAATCTTTAGTAACAAATGAAAGATACACAACAACTTTGAAGAAGATCAAAAAGAAACAAGTACCGATGCAGGAGGAGATAAAACAGAGGAAACTGAATAAATATGTAAGAGATACGGATGACTACAAACAAGGGAGTCTCTTCACTTGGAGTACGAATAAACCAAAGTACAATAAACCAAGAATTATATATCCAAGGAAACTACCCCAGAAAAAAGGTTATTGGGCAACGGATACAGAATCCAGTGGGGATGAAAGAGAGAATGGGAACGGGGGAATCCCCCTCTCACAGCATGACTCAGATAACGTTCAATCAAAAAACGACTACCATGGAAAAGGATCCGCAGGGGGCGGGGCAAGGCCAAAAATAAAAGACAAGCAAGTCAGTTGGAAAGGGGATCAGAGAGCTTGGGAGGAACAAAAATCCAAGAAGAGGAAATACTACAGACGAACAACAAGTAGAAATAATTAACATCAGTGACCAACCTCTGCCACCAGAATGCTACCAGTTGCTGAAGAAAGGATTGAATTTCTCATGTGTCCAAGGTTTTGATTTTTGTGACTTTAAAATAGACCTATATAAAGGAGTGAGACGGATGAATATTAGGAGTCTTCATGAGAAAAGAGATCTGAATAATAAACGCTGGGTGGAGGCACAGGAGAAGAAAATAGACCCTATCGGATTTACCCCAGAGAAAAACTGGGAAGAAAAAGATCTGGAAACCCTAGAAATACTAGAGGGACTTTGGTTAGAAAGCAACTTAGGGGCAGAGGTAGAGAATGATCCCCAAATCCAAGAGAATGAAAGAAAAGAACCATTTAGACCATGCAGATCCACAAGGCCCTTTGCAGTTACACCAGGATCAGTAATTGATATTTTTCAAACACAAGTGGAAAATGATTTGAAAGCTTTAAAATATAAGGAAAAAAGGTCGAATCTAACGAAAGAAGATGAGAATGCTATAAAATGGTTTAGAGATAGCCCTGACCTGATCCTGAGGAAAGCAGACAAAGTAGGTGCCTTGATTGTGATGACAGCGAACCAGTATAAAAGTGAAGCGCATTGAGACAATTGGGAGACAAAGAAGTGTACCAACGTCTGAAGGAAAATCCTACAATGAAGTTTAAAAACTCTATGAGAACCCTGTTAATGAGAGGTGTAGAGAGAGGAGTCTTAACACAAAAGATGGCCAATGACCTGATACCAGAATACCCTAGGAGACCTGTGTGGTACCATCTACCGAAAATACACAAATCCTGGACCAGTCCATCGGGATGTCCGATAGTCTCCGGTATAGGTTCACTGACCGAGAGACTGTCAAAGTATTTGGACCATCTCCTGAGGCCGCTACTCCGACAGGTGCCATCCTATTTAAAAGACACTCTCGATGTGCTGAGAAGCGTTGAAGGAGAAACCTGGCAAGAGGGCGATGCCCTGGTTACAATTGATGTTGTAAGTTTGTATAATAGAATTCCCCATCAGGCTGGAGTGGAAGCAGTGAGAACCTTCCTCCAGCGGGGAGAGAAAGATGACAATTTCATTGAATTTGTGTGTGAATGCTTTATGTTTGTGCTAACACACAATGCTTTCACTTTTGATGGTCAATGGTACTGGCAGCTGTCGGGTACAGCCATGGGGACGTCGGTGTCATGCATGTATGCCAACTTGTTTTTGGGCTGATGGGAGGGGAAATATGTGTATGGCCCCGATGTCCCGCATGGCAGATGCCTCAGGAGATGGTCCAGATTTGTGGATGATGTCCTGGTGTACTGGTCCGGGACGCGTGATGCATTAGAAGAGTTTATGATCTACCTAAACTCAGGAAAGGAGAATATGCAATTCACTTACGAGTGTAGTGAGGAGAAAGTAGCGTATCTAGATTTAGAACTGAAAATAGAGGGGGGTAGAATTATTTCAAAGGGATATAAAAAACCAACAAGTAGCAATTTGTTATTGCATAGAGAAAGCTATCATCCAGAACATACATTTAAGTCCCTCCCCTATGGACAATTCTTGAGATTAAGGCAGAACAATACCCGGAAGGAGGACTTTGTGGATCAAGCAAGGGAATTAAAACATAACCTGGAAAAGAGAGGATATGAACCTGAAAACTTGGACTTGGCGTTGAAACGTGCTAGCGAGGTAGAGAGAAGTTTTTTGATTGGAGAAAAAAATCAGGAAAAGGAAAACCAAAAAAGTGTTGTGAGCGACAGATTAACCTTTTCGTTTGAATATACACCTATGTACAGAGAAATACAACAAAGTATCATGAAAAATTGGAAATTGATACAAAGAGACCCAGTGTTGAAAGAAGTATACAAGCAACCACCCCTGATAACCTTTAAAAGGGCACCAACCCTGGGAGACAAGCTTACATCAAGTGAATTTAAGAGCCCAAAGAAAACCACTTGGTTAGACCAAGAACAACTAAAAGGCAATTACCGATGTGGCCACTGCTCTCAGTGCCCACATATGAAGCCCGGGAAATATCTAAAAGTGGGACCAGTGGAAAATAAAATAAGAAGTTTTATACCATGCAGGACTAGATATGTGGTCTACATAGTGTGGTGCCCATGCCAGCGTTTTTTAAATTTGGGAGGACGACCCGGGAAGTAAGAGAACGAATACGGGAACATATAAAATCAGTGGAAACTGGAAAAGGATGTACCAGATTGATTGAACATTTTAGAACGGAACATGGGGGGGGGACACTACTTGTTTGTTTTTTGCAGGTTTGGAACAGGTCCAAATTCCCCCGAGAGGAGGAGATAGGGAACAGAGCTTAGTAAGAAGAGAGAGTAGACGGATAATTAATACTAATGCTATGGGGGCATTGGGCCTCAATGACTGTGTCGACATGGCTTGTTTTTTGAATCCTTAATTTCTGTAAAACTTTTAAAATAGGTGGTCTTCTCTTTTTTCCAAACTTCTTGGATACATGTTGTTTTTAGTTTAGGGATAGAGTAGAGGTTGGTATATATGTGGGGCTGTGGGGGATAAAGAATTTTCGGGAGTGCTAAACCTAATATATTAAATATATTTTATATGCCTAACAGGGATAAAGATATATAGGTATTTAAATGACTAAGTGACCCAAATCCCAGAACCCTACTATAACCAAGCCTTACACCCTAGGTAATCTCTAGATAATAGTAACGATTTTTAACATGTTATAAAATAAAGATGTGTTTTTAAAACTTTGATGACAACAACAGATGCCCCTCCGTTAAGTTTAGCACCATCTAGTGTTTTTTTTGAATATCCATAAAGGAATGGAATCAAAGAACCACTATGAAGCGCATATCACTTCCTTTTTTGTTACTTCCGCATAGTTCGCGTCACAGGCGTAATGTAGTACGCATGCGCATGATAATTTACTACGCGTCATGCAGATTTTTTGACGCATGCGCATTAACGCGATAGCGGAAGTAGGAAGTGACGTGGTGGTGTGACGTACGCGGAAGCTGGAGCAGACGCCCGGCATATTTAAGGACCCGACGATGGGCTTACACCGCGCACGGAGCCTCGGAAGAAGCTCGTTTTCGAGCGAAACGGCCGTCAGGCGGACCGCTGCTCCCACATTGCCCCACAGCAACTATTGGACAGGGTAGGATATGCATTATATATGAATCATGGAATCATGAATTTGTGTATGACATAGATGAATTGATGCAATAAATGACAGAATAATGGACCTTTAAGCGTGGTGCCGGATGTTTTACTCTCTAGTGCATGAGAATTATCTCATGCTTGCTTGCTTTCACTACCCGTGACCCGACCTGCACCCGCAGGCCGCTACTCGCAACCCGACTCGCAACCCAATTAGAATCACAATGGGTGCCTGAACCCAACACGCATTTCTGGTAATCCCCGGGTACCTGACCCAATGCAGGCCTCTAGCCTGGACAACAGAACAGCCATGTAAAATATCTACAAGCAAAGAGGGCATAAAATCTTAAAAAGCTTACTCTAAAGGCAACCCAGTTCCCAACATCAGAGAATCTTCTGGAAGATACCCTAAGCAGGAAAGTCATAGACAACTATGGGAGTCCCTGATCACAGATTTTCCAGCAGGTAACCAAACTCTGGGGAACACTTCAGATAGGTTTGATGGTGACTCTACTATTCATGTT
The DNA here is from genome assembly GCF_040937935.1 of Hyperolius riggenbachi. Taxonomy (NCBI): domain Eukaryota; kingdom Metazoa; phylum Chordata; class Amphibia; order Anura; family Hyperoliidae; genus Hyperolius; species Hyperolius riggenbachi. The sequence continues at coordinate 225,581,987 of NC_090651.1, read as the reverse complement.
AAGGTCCCATCGTTCACCTGAAGAAGGGATTGACACTCACATATGTTAATGGGGCTTTTAAAGAGGAGCTTTAACCAAGGATTGAACTTCAGTCCAATCAGTAGCCAATATTCCCTTTCCCATGAGAAATCTTTTCCTTTGCTCAAATAGAGCATCAGGATGGTCTGTATAGCTGATATTGTGGTGAAACCCCTACCATAGTGTGATGTCATGATCCTGGTCCAGATAGTTTGCGGTCTCTAACCTCATTGCATTGTGGTTAATAACAGCTTCTAACTGCCAAGCAAGCAGCATCTCCCTCTGTGCATAGAACTCTCAGTAAAAGAACATTCCGCAGAGATTACCTAGCAGAACTAAAGCTGTCACCACCAGTAATACATTTCAGTATGTCATATATATCACGGAAAGGAAAGATTTTACAATTGGCAAACAGTGACTAAATAATCTATACATTAATATTGTAAAAAAAAATAAGCAATTTTATTATGTTATTTTCACTACAGTTCCTCTTTAACTGTGCTCTGTATTCTTTCTGATGCCCATGATTATGAAACCACTGTGCACAGTAAGAACAGAGCAGGTGACCATAATTGCAAAAACCCTTTCATGGCCCAGGAGGCCTTAGTTTTTGCTTTTGCTAGAACTGCAACACTAAGCCAGAAAGCCCTCTTCTCACTACAAATACTTACAAACTGTCTTCATCAAGAGAAAATTCTACACCCCTTCCCTCAATGCCTCTATTCAAAAGGAATGTAAGATGAAGGGAAAAAGTAACGTTCGCTGAGCTGTTTTTCCAAAATTACCTCTACGCTACAGTCAAGGAAATCATCTACCAACTGTACATACCACAGAATCCGTGAACATAATTTTCCACTTGCTAATACCTCAGGCTTCAACATCCAGTCTAGCAGTGTACAGAGCATAATGGGCTTTTTACAGTCTGGCTTAGACTAAGATTTAAGTGTCAGTGCTTTTAAAGTTCAGATATCAGCATTTTCAGCTTTCTGCAGGTGAACATGGGCAAGTCATCCACTACACATATACTTGCTGACGCCTCTATAAAGGTGAGACCTCCCAAAATGCAATGTGTGCAAAAAAAATGTTTTTCCCAATTTCAGTTGATGTGGCTGGGTAGTGTACTGGTTAAGGGTTCTGCCTCTGGCGACCAGGGTTTGAATCTCAGCTCTTCCTGTTCAGTAAGCCTGCACCTATTCAGTTGGAGACTTTGGGCAAGACTCCCTGTCACAGGAGCCCTCAGTGGCTGACCGCACTTAGCCTTCTAAACGGTGCCAGCGCACAGATCGTGCGAACTCTGGTCGCAGTCAATGCGCAGGAACCGTTAAGAATTAGCCGCAGACAACTCAGAAGGGAGCCTGTGAGACACGGGTGATTACAACGTCACCCACTGGTTCAGAGTAAACTGCCACCACCGCGGTTACTATGGGACCGTGGGGCCCACTAACTGACTGACTAATCCTGCGAATAAAACGGTTAAACACACGATATTCTGTCTAGCCAACAACAAACAAACAGTAGCGTATCTTCAGAGACCCGGGATCAGTTCTGTGTGTGCTGATAAGCAGGGTAGCGGAAAGTGAATGACTTGGGGAAGTCGTTTATTCACGCAATATAAATAATTAATATATACAGACAATTATGAAAATCAACAATTATGAAAACAGTAATAGCCAGTATGAAAAATAAAAGAAGGGAGAAAAATACTTAGTTCTGGAAAGATGTCCTTATTGTGGGAAGAATCATAAAGTCCTTGGTTTCAAAGTCCAGAGTTCAGAGTTCAGACCAGGTGGATGCCAGCATATCCTCAAGCTGGCATCTGATGAGTGCAAGATGGTTCAGTGTGGAGGACACAGCCCGCCTGCTGGCTCTGTGCTTTTGATGAAGCTGGTTTGGGGGTGTGGCAAGGCCAGCCCCCTCTGAGCTACCAGCAAATGACAGTTCATTCCCTCTGAGAGATTTTAGAGCTAAACTTATGAATTGCTGTAACTCCTGAACCATACACGTTACATTTAGGGGGGTAACAGCTTCATACTTGGAGGAAAATACAGATTAATATGATACCTGACATGGCTAGTGCATCAGATCAGGGTCCTGAGTAGATTCATACCTGGGTGGTAGGGGCCCCGGGCCCCTCTCGACTGGTATCAAGAGATCCAGCATGACCCTACGGATCCAATGATACCACTCTCATAACCACCCTATTTATTGTATTCTGTAAATGGGCAAAATATTACATTGTACATTCATTTCTTCCTGCTAAGGCCGGAGTCAGCCTGACTGGAGTCCAGCTGTGTCTGCTTCTTGTCGATGAAAGGCCCTGTTGGCTCCTTCAATTAACATCTGAATGTGAAATCTGCTTAGACAACTTTGAGTTTACACCTCTGGCTTGATCAGCAGTCACAGGGCCAGTCTTCCTGCCAGCTGCTTGTCACCTTATACCTGATGGATGGGCCATCAGCACAGCTTGAAGCCAGGGACTCTCTGGGCCCAGGCTCATTAGCATATCAAAAGGGCCATCCTGCAGTTAAGGTGATGCTATTCCTCTGCTAAGAAAGGACTGCAGACCTCCTACACAATAAATCCAGATTCTATCGATTTGAAGCGCCATCGACGCAGAGAATCGAGTGCGATCGCTTTTCTTCACGGGCGGTTACAGGACGCGCCTGCGGCCCCGCAACCGTCCGTGACACTCCCTAATACTGCTACTGCCTATAGAGCATGTCTTAGTGGCTGCAGCTCTGACGCTTTGAGTCCACCTGGAGAAAAGTGGGAAATACATTTTTTTTTGAAGTGTATTGGAAATCAAAGCATTGGGTCTCAAGAAGCCACATCACCTCTTCTATCCAAATCATGTAGTTCTTCCTCCTCTATTTCAGTGATATCCCTTTCCCACTACAGTCAAGAGGCAGTATTTCTGTTAGGATCCCCTAGAAACCTTTATTCCTCTGGATGTGAGAAGCTACATCAAAGCTGATCTTTAGATAATACAGTAACTCCTTTTTGGAAGATGGGAAGATTTGTATACTTCAAAGGATAACAAAATGGCCTTAATTCACTAAGATCATGCTGGAGATAATAAGGAAAAAGTAAACGTACCACCACACAGTGGGAGAGTTATCTTATCTCTTCATTCCTTAAGTTACCTCCTCTGTAGTTAATTTACCTCCTCTGTAATTAATTTACCTCATCTGTAATATTTTCACACACAGTTAATAAACAGCCTGTCTTTAACTCTGGAGTTATTTTAAGGATTGAAGAGTGAACTTAACCAGCTGAGCGGTCTGGACGAGCTCAGCTCGTCCAACACCGCCAGCGGCTGCCGCTCAGGCCCTGCTGGGCCGATTTTAATGAAATAAAAAGCAGCACACGCAGCCGGCACTTTGCCAGCCGCGTGTGCTGCCTGATCGCCGCCGCTCTGCGGCGATTCGCCGCGAGCAGCGGCGAAAGAGGGTCCCCCCAGCCGCCTGAGCCCAGCGTAGCCGGAACAAAAAGTTCCGGCCAGCGCTAAGGGCTGGATCGGAGGCGGCTGACGTCAGGACGTCGGCTGACGTCGATGACGTCACTCCGCTCGTCGCTATGGCGACGATATAAGCAAAACAAGGAAGGCCGCTCATTGCGGCCTTCCTTGTTTATTCTGGGCGCCGGAGGCGATCGGAAGATCGCCTCCGGAGCGCCCTCTAGTGGGCTTTCATGCAGCCAACTTTCAGTTGGCTGCATGAAATAGTTTTTTTTTTATTTAAAAAAAACCCTCCCGCAGCCACCCTGGCGATTTAATCAGAACGCCAGGGTGGTTAAAGACAGAAGAGTTAACTTTAGGTTTGCCTGAGGTAAAATGTTTCCTGAATACGACAAGCCTCATCACCATGGTGATCACTCTAGAAATGTTATTAAAGACAGGAGATAAGCTTAGTGAATTGAGGCCTATGTCTATTATACAGACGTCAAGATAGACTTTATTAAATAACTAAAAACATGTGTAGCCATGTTTGCCAATGATTCTGGCTAAGTAAAATATATAAAAAATGCAGGTAACAAAAGGTGTTCTTTGCTGACAACACCCCCCCCCCCCCACACACACACACACACGCCCTATGATCTTAGTAGGGGGTGGGGTGCAGCTCGCCCTCGCCTGCTCTTGTGTGAGGGCTGTATTCTGTCTAATAACAAACCAGGGACCTGCATGCAATAGAGTAGCTCTATCGGGTCTATCTACACGTATCTGTGGACTAAACTGACCTTGACACTTAAAGCGGACCCAAACCAAACATTTTTTTAATTCTAGATATTTAGTTGCAGCACTCTGACACATACAAAGGTAAATAAACACTCCTTCAAGCCTATGAGCATTTCAGTGCATGCTTTTCACCCTCCTCTTTGCATAACTAGGGTTATACAGGTGGCAGCCATTAGCAATTCCTCCTTTGCTGGACACCATCTACTCCACCAGTCTGCCGGATTCTGTCCCGGCAATATGAAAGGAAGGGAGGGGTTCCTCCAATAAATGGAAAATATTTTATATTTGTCATCATGCAGCTGAAAAAAGGCTGCTATTTATTATTATAATTTAGAAAATAGATTTTTATTTCTGAAATCTTGTATTTTTAGTTTGGGTCCACTTTAATCAGAGGAGTCACTATATGCATCCCAAGACTCGCCCCGTCAGGCTCAAACAGCTCTTAGGGTGTTGTCCTGTGGACAGTGAGTGATATTTTCCCGTGGCGTGGCAATAGTGGATGCAGAGTTAGCAACTGCACCTTGGCCCCTGGACCAGAGAGGCTCACAAGGGGCCCTCCTTCATCCATCTTATTAGCTTTTCATGGGTGCTATGCTGGTAATGAACACCTCTAAATGTGCATTGCACAGTGGTAAGCCTTAACACTGTTTTCTTACTCTAAATACACCTCTCTGACCCTACAGCTGTAGTCAGTAGGTTTTGAAGCTCCATATCAACAGAGGGCATGGGGCCCCATGTAAAACTCGCACCGGGGTCCCAAACTCCATACTTACGCCACTGATATTTCCCTGATACCAACTATTCAGACAGTGTTACATATACTCCAAAGGGCCAAAGAAAGACCAAGGCACCATGCCAAAACTCCATTTCCTCATGGTTGGTGAAAGCAATCCAGGTTTATCATTATTATTTAGTTTTTATGGAATACTGACGTCTTCCACAGCACTTTATAAAGTAGACTTGTCACTAACTGTCCCTCAGACTCTGGAGCTCACAGTCTAATCCCTACTGTAGTTATAATCTAGTGGTTTATTTGTCCTTCGTAGTCTAGTCTCTTTTTTTTTTTTTTTTTAGGGAAAGCCAATTTATTTATTTGTATGTTTTTGGGATGTGGGAGGAAAATGGCAACCCACGCAGACAAGAAAGAACATACAGTACATGCACATTAGTTTTGGTTCAGCTCAAACAAATCTGAGCATCTCCAGGCGAGCAAAATGATGGATACCTTACATAAATAGTGTATATTTGTGCGACAAGAGAAGGTAGAAATTCTTGTGTGATCAGCACCCATGCAAGGTATGGAGGTGGAGTCCCCAAGACCAACCGTCCTTCAGTACCTCTCAGACAGCAGCACAATGATCCACAGATAAGGTTGGCACCTCAACAAGAAGCTCTTTTACATGTAAAACATAGCTCTTTATTTCATCTTAGTTAAAAAGTTCCATAAAAAGTTGTCAGAAAGTGTAGGGCTGCTACCAGGAAGCTGGTAGCAGCCCTACACTTTCTGACATGCAAGCTGGTAGCAGCCCTACACTTTCTGATATGCAAGCTGGTAGCAGCCCTACACTTTGACATGCAAGCTGGTAGCGGCCCTAAACTTTCTGACATGCAAGCTGGTAGCAGCCCTACACTTTCTGATATGCAAGCTGGTAGCAGCCCTACACTTTCTGACATGCAAGCTGGTAGCAGCCCTACACTTTCTGACATGCAAGCTGGTAGCAGCCCTACACTTTCTGACATGCAAGCTGGTAGCAGCCCTACACTTTCTGACATGCAAGCTGGTAGCAGCCCTACACTTTCTGATATGCAAGCTGGTAGCAGCCCTACACTTTCTGACATGCAAGCTGGAAGCAGCCCTACACTTTCTGACATGCAAGCTGGTAGCAGCCCTAAACTTTCTGATATGCAAGCTGGTAACAGCCCTACACTTTCTGACATGCAAGCTGGTAGCAGCCCTACACTTTCTGACATGCAAGCTGGTAGCAGCCCTACACTTTCTGACATGCAAGCTGGTAGCAGCCCTACACTTTCTGACATGCAAGCTGGTAGCAGAACTACACTTTCTGACATGCAAGCTGGTAGCAGCCCTACACTTTCTGATATGCAAGCTGGTAGCAGCCCTACACTTTCTGACATGTAAGCTTCTAGCAGCCCTACACTTTCTGACATGCAAGCTGGTAGCAGCCCTACACTTTCTGATATGCAAGCTGGTAGCAGCCCTACACTTTCTGACATGCAAGCTGGTAGCAGAACTACACTTTCTGACATGCAAGCTGGTAGCAGCCCTACACTTTCTGATTTGCAAGCTGGTAGCAGCCCTACACTTTCTGACATGCAAGCTGGTAGCAGCCCTACACTTTCTGACATGCAAGCTGGTAGCAGCCCTACACTTTCTGACATGCAAGCTGGTAGCAGCCCTACACTTTCTGATATGCAAGCTGGTAGCAGCCCTACACTTTCTGACATGCAAGCTGGTAGCAGCCCTACACTTTCTGATATGCAAGCTGGTAGCAGCCCTACACTTTCTGATATGCAAGCTGGTAGCAGCCCTACACTTTCTGATATGCAAGCTGGTAGCAGCCCTACACTTTCTGACATGCAAGCTGGTAGCAGCCCTACACTTTCTGACATGCAAGCTGGTAGCAGCACTACACTTTCTGACATGCAAGCTGGTAGCAGCCCTACACTTTCTGATATGCAAGCTGGTAGCAGCCCTACACTTTCTGATATGCAAGCTGGTAGCAGCCCTACACTTTCTGACATGCAAGCTGGTAGCAGCCCTACACTTTCTGACATGCAAGCTGGTAGCAGCCCTACACTTTCTGACATGCAAGCTGGTAGCAGCACTACACTTTCTGACATGCAAGCTGGTAGCAGCCCTACACTTTCTGATATGCAAGCTGGTAGCAGCCCTACACTTTCTGATATGCAAGCTGGTAGCAGCCCTACACTTTCTGACATGCAAGCTGGTAGCAGCCCTACACTTTCTGACATGCAAGCTGGTAGCAGCCCTACACTTTCTGACATGCAAGCTGGTAGCAGCACTACACTTTCTGACATGCAAGCTGGTAGCAGCCCTACACTTTCTGATATGCAAGCTGGTAGCAGCCCTACACTTTCTGATATGCAAGCTGGTAGCAGCCCTACACTTTCTGACATGCAAGCTGGTAGCAGCCCTACACTTTCTGACATGCAAGCTGGTAGCAGCCCTACACTTTCTGACATGCAAGCTGGTAGCAGCACTACACTTTCTGACATGCAAGCTGGTAGCAGCCCTACACTTTCTGATATGCAAGCTGGTAGCAGCCCTACACTTTCTGATATGCAAGCTGGTAGCAGCCCTACACTTTCTGACATGCAAGCTGGTAGCAGCCCTACACTTTCTGACATGCAAGCTGGTAGCAGCCCTACACTTTCTGACATGCAAGCTGGTAGCAGCCCTACACTTTCTGACATGCAAGCTGGTAGCAGCTCTACACTTTCTGATATGCAAGCTGGTAGCAGCCCTACACTTTCTGACATGCAAGCTGGTAGCAGCCCTACACTTTCTGACATGCAAGCTGGTAGCAGAACTACACTTTCTGACATGCAAGCTGGTAGCAGCCCTACACTTTCTGACATGCAAGCTGGTAGCAGCCCTACACTTTCTGACATGCAAGCTGGTAGCAGCCCTACACTTTCTGACATGCAAGCTGGTAGCAGCCCTACACTTTCTGACATGCAAGCTGGTAGCAGCTCTACACTTTCTGATATGCAAGCTGGTAGCAGCCCTACACTTTCTGACATGCAAGCTGGTAGCAGCCCTACACTTTCTGACATGCAAGCTGGTAGCAGCCCTACACTTTCTGACATGCAAGCTGGTAGCAGCCCTACACTTTCTGACATGCAAGCTGGTAGCAGCCCTACACTTTCTGACATGCAAGCTGGTAGCAGCCCTAAACTTTCTGACATGCAAGCTGGTAGCAGCCCTACACTTTGACACCTTTTTAACTAAGATGAAATAAAGAGCTATGCTTTACATGTAAAAGGGCTTCTTCTTTTGGAGGTGCCGACCTTATCTGTGGAACAAGAGAAGGTAGAGCAATGGCAATGCGGACTGGGAGAGGGTGTTAGTGGCTGTGTACAGCACTCTGCATATGATGTCACTCAGCGTGCTCAGGCATATAGATAGTCTGTGGGTATGAGAAGGAGAAGGGTGAGATCCGGCACTGCTGACAAATTTTCTTTACTGGGCAAACGTTATATGTGACATGTCATCTTGAAACAAGTAAAATGTAAAGCACATACCATTGCAGAGGGATAGAAACGAGTGGTGGGTGCAGGGGGCTGCAAGCCTGACAGCGGTTTTGTGCTATGAGCTTCTATGGAGGCTAGATCCATGTCAGGTGTGTAATGTGGAGGGCTGGCGCAGATCTACTGTATCTAGCGGTATGATTTTTAGGGTCTAAAAGCGTGTGAAAAATTGTACAGTAGTACTTTCAGACCCTAAATCCGGAAATAATCACAACACCAGGGAGGTTAAAGATCTAGCAAGCCGGATCATTAAGCATACTCATCAGACACCTGTACTAATGGTTGTTTCTCAGTCCCAACCAGGCACTTCTACTCGTCTAGCGTTAGTACAGTCCTTTACTCTGTGCGTTTCTCACTAAAAACGTCTTTCTGCAACCACCTGTTTTATCTGTTATATGTTTCCCATTGCAGCATACACTGCCAACCCACATAGGACTGGTCCAAGTGAAAGGAAGGATAGTCACAAGAACAAGGTAGCACTTCCCTCAGGACAAATGTATATGTACTGTATATCAGGTTTCCATGTATTTGCCATGAAAGGAAAAATCCTTCTAATTAACTGTCAAGTATTGGACTTTGGCTGGCCAGGACACAACCTGACCAGAGCTGACCAGCCAAGTCCCAAATCAGCATTGTTCAGTGGCAGTATCTGCAATTCCCCAGGCTCCTCCACCCGCTCCCCTTTTTGCCCCAGTGTCCTCTTATCTCTCTATTTTCCTCCTATCAGAGTGAGAGGACATGAACTGTTTGCCTGACTGTCACTTCTCTGCGGCTGGCTTACCGATGATCTGAGGTGTGAACTATTCCGCAGGGCAGCACAGCAAGGAGTGAGCAAGGGGGGAGCCGAACTTTGTGGTGAGTCACTGCCTAGCTCTCAGCTCTCTGATGGTGGGACTAGGCTACCTATAATTATGTAGGGGGGAAGGGGGTGGCAAGCACTGTAATAACAGTGCAGGAGATTTGGGCGCAGCCGGCGCCATCATAGGCCGAAATAGGAATTACGGCTATAGCAGCGCAGTCAGTAACTTCGGGGCCGGCAAAAGACAGTGCTGAAGTTGCTTTTAAAACACTGCAATTTGGCTTCCAGCAATAGCTGTATACCAGCTGTATCCTGCGCCCAAGTCTCCCAGCAGCCAGTTCATATGTATGCGGTGGGGGGTAGGGGGAACTTGCAAGGCTACCTATATTGGCAATCTACCTACAGATTGCCAATACTGACAATATGTAGGCTTGCAATCTAATTGTAGTCGTTTTCCCCACCAATGCCCCATACTTTACCCCTCCCATATGCCCTCTTCTTTTCTTAAAGTGTACCTGTAAGAAAAAAAGTGCCCCCGGGGGGTACTTACCTCAGAGAAGGGGAGGCCTTTGTATCCTAAAGAGGTTTCCCCCTTCCTCCACAGTAGAAGGGATCCAGCTCTGGAAGCCTCAAAGTTCTCCTTGCCGGTGTGTGCGCATGCGCAGTAGTATTTGTTTTCCTTGACTGCAGTGCTTGAGTTTAGGTCTTCTTTAAAGAGGTTCTGTGGGATTCTAAAAATCAATCAAACAAGCTGACACTTATCTGGCACTTCTATCGCCCCCCTGCAGCTGTAATGTCCCGTGCCGTCCTCCTACAATGCTCCGTTTCCCGCCGCCGGTCCCGGTTTAATATACGTCTAAACAGACGAATAATGTTAGCTCCTGCTCGAGTCATCGGGAACTTACTGCACTGCCGCAGTGTAATAACTCGTGTGATTACAGTGGGACCGGTGCCGGGGAATGGAGCATCGTAAGAGGACGGCGTGGGACATTACCGCTGCAGGGGGCCGATAGAAGCCCCAGGTAAGTGTCAGCTTGTTTGATTCTTAGGATGCAAAAGAACTCCTTTTAAGTGAGAAGAATACGGTGGCTGCTATATTAATTTCCTTTTAAACTATATGAGTTGACTGGCAGCCCTGCTGATCTATGTCTCTGCAGAGGTGTCTGAATCACACCAGAAACAAGCATGCAGCTAACCTTGTCAGATCTGACAATAATGTCAGAAACACCTGATCTGCATGTGCTTGTTCAGGAGCTGTGGCTAAAAGTATTAGAGGCAGAGGATCAGCATGATAGCCAGGTAACTGGCATTGCTTAAAAGGAAATAAATATGGCAGCCTCAATATGCCTCTCACTTAATTTCTCCTTCAACTGCTCACTTTTTTCACTGTAGTGGTCCTTTAAACAGTTGAAGTTTGACAGTTGGAAAATGACAGTTAAATAAGACAGTTAGAAAAGGGCAGTTGAAATTTGGCAGTTGGAAAATTACAGTTGGAAAATGGCAGTTGAAAAATGACAGTTGGAAAATGGCAGTTAAAATTTGACAGTAAAAAATGACAGTTAGAAAATGGCAGTTGGAAAATGGCAGTTAAAATTTGACAGTAAAAAATGACAGTTAGAAAATGGCAGTTGGAAAATGGCAGATACAATTTGACAGTTGGAAAATGACAGTTGGAAAATGACAGTTGGAAAATGACAGTTGGAAAATGACAGTTGAAAAATGACAGTTGGAAAATGGTAGTTGAAAAATGGCAGTTGGAAAATGACAGTTGGAAAATGGCAGATAAAATTTGACAGTTGGAAAATGGCAGTTAAAAAATGACAGTTGGAAAATGGCAGTTAAAAGTTAAACGTCATTTTTCAACTGTCATTTTCCAACTGCCATTTTTCAACTGTCATTTTCTAACTATCCTTTTTCAACTGTTGTTTTTTAACTGCCATTTTCCAACTGTCAAATTGTAACTGCCATTTTCCAACTGCCATTTTCTAACTGCCACTTTCCAACTGTCAAATTTTAACTGCCATTTTCCAACTGTCATTTTCCAACTGCCATTTTTCAACTGTCATTTTTCAACTGCCATTTTCTAACTGTCAAATTTCAACTGCCATTTTTCAACTGTCAAATTTTAACTGCTATTTTCCAACTGTCATTTTCCAACTGCCATTTTTCAACTGTCAAATTTTAACTGCCATTTCCAACTGTCATTTTTCAACTGCCATTTTCCAACTGTCATTTTTCAACTGCTTTTTTCCAACTGTTATTTCCCAACTGCCATTTTCCAACTGTCAAATTGTAACTGCCATTTTCCAACTGTCATTTTTCAACTGTTGTTTTTTAACTGCCATTTTCCAACTGTCAAATTTTAACTGCCATTTTCCAACTGTCATTTTCCAACTGCTATTTTCTAACTGTCATTTTACAACTGCCAAATTTTAACTGTTGTTTTTCAACTGTCATTTTTAAACTGCCATTTCTCAACTGTCATTTTCCAACAGCGAAATTTCAACTATTTTTCGACTGCCATTATTTTCCAACTGTCATTTTTCAACTTCCGTTTTTTGACTATCCTTTTCCAATTGTTTCCTTCTTCCTTTCCTATTTTATTTATTTCACAAATACAAGCCTTGAGATCCTCAGTGTTGAATGTTGATTTGCCACCTCATTTTGTGTTTTGGGGGCTAGATTTGCATCACGATTTGCACAATTTAAAACTGGCTATCTCTAACAGTGATAGGTGTCAGATGTAGTGGCTGGAAAGTGCAATGGTTAAGGGCTCTGCCTCTGACGTAGGAGACCTGGGTTCAAATCTTGGCTCTTGCTATTCAGTAAGCCAACACCTATTCCGTATGGAGTTCTTTGGGCAAGACACTAACACTGCTACTGCCTACTGAGTGCGCTGTAGTGGCTGCCTCGCTTTGAGTCCGACAGGAGAAAAGCGCTATACAAAAAAAGGAATTATTATATGGATAACTGTAGAGAGGGAGTGGAGGAAAAAGCCTATGTTGGCGTTTTATCTTCTTATCTTGCTCCCAGTCTAATGACCCATTTATTGCCTTCAACTTTCATAGTACCGTATATTCCGGGGTATAAGACGACTGGCCGTATAAGACAACCCCCCAACTTTTCCAGTTAAAATATACATTTTGGGATATACTCGCCCTATAAGACTACCCCTCTTGACTGTTAGACATTTGTATACTGTACTGTATGTACTGGTGCTATACTGTATAAACAGGTACAGATACTGGTGCTGTACTGTGTGTGGTACAACAACCAGCCAATCACAGCAAGTGAAGTAACTTACCGGCGATTAGCTGGTTATTATATACAAAGCCTGCTTGGATTGCTCAGCTATCCCTGTCTCGAAGACGGTATCAGAGCGGTAGCGCAAACATGCCTCTTTCATCCGTCTGGCCCACCCTTGTATACTATTACCTCCTTCACTGCCTCTCAGATCTCGCACGTGTGCGCCTGCGCCGCTTCACTTCATTCCTCAGCAGTGAGATTAGAGAGGCAGAGAAGGAGGAACGGTAATAGGATACAAGAGCAGGCCAGACAGGTGAAAGAGGTGTGTTTTTCTGGACACAGCGCCGCTCTATCTTTGTTCCATACCCCAGGTGTCCCGGACGCCTGCAGCTTGCTCCACCCTTCACTTACACCTTCCCAGCGAGGTGCCCCCTCACCTCATCAGGACCGCATTAAGTCACTTCTTTCATACGGTTGCCACATACAGTGGGGTTGCAGCCGCGGGTGTTTTTGAGCTCCCCTCATATGCGTGTGCCAACCGCAGATTCTCCAGTCTGGCTCAGAAGTTTTCGCACCCGCCCTATAAGACGACGCCCGGCGTATAAGACGACCCCCGACTTTTTAGAAGATTTTCCAGGGTTAAAAAGTAGTCTTATACGCCAGAATATACAGTACTTCTCTTTCCAGGCTAGCAGCACTTTTAGCCACCTTTGATACTTGTCCACTCATTCTCTACCTCAGTGTTTGGTACTTGTGTTCCTCCACGATGGTGACCCTCTTTTTCTTGGGCTACTTCAAATGTATTTGTTTATTGTGCATTATGGTGATTTATTGTTGCTGAGTTGGTTTTCAGATGAACTTGCACTGTTTTTTTCTTGATAAAGAGGTACTTTGTTGCTTTGGAATTTTGGATCATCTTCATTACAGAATGAATTACAGATCTGTCTGTACCAGTTTTTTGGAGTGCCAACCATTTACTTCTCTTTACAAAAATGTATGCCACGTGTTTTGCTCTGCATGGCAGTATTAATTGAAATGAGACAGCACTGTGTTGGCACAGAGATGCGTGCAGCAGTTTATTGTCAGAACACACTGCTGCACAGCTCGAGAATCTGAGACACATTACTGAAATAAGCTCAGCAATGCAGCAGTACATCCTGAGGGTCTACATGAAAAGGGCGCCGGTAAAAAAGGGCGCCTGGTGGAGCCCATATATATACACCAACTTCGGCTACAAAAAAGGCGCCTGGTGTAGCCCATATAAACTTCGGCTACAAAAAAGACGCTTGGTGTAGCCCATATAAAAACTTCGGCTACAAAAAAAACAAGGCGCCTGGTGTAGCCCATATAAAAACTTCGGCTAGAAAAAAACTCCGGGATGTGTTAATTACTATTCCCCCACCAGGCCGCCATGGATAGTGGGGGAATGAAATAATTCGGCTTCCAGCGCTTGTAGCCCATAAAAACTTCGGCTAGAAAAAAACTCCGGGATGTGTTACCGTAATTACTATTCCCCCTCCAGGCCGCCATGGATAGTGGGGGAATGAAATAATTCGGCTTCCAGCGCTTGTAGCCCATATACAAACTTCGGCTAGAAAAAAACTCCGGGATGTGTTTATTACTATTCCCCCTCCAGGCCGCCATGGATAGTGGGGGAATGAAATAATTCGGCTTACAGCGCTTGTAGCCCATATACAAACTTCGGCTAGAAAAAAAAAGTCAATAATATGGGCTACAGAGGGGCACCTTACTGTAGCCGAAAAAAATATGGGCTACAAAGGGGAGCCCGCTTGTAGCCGAAAACCTTGTAGCCGAAAAAATATGGGCTACAAAGGGGAGCCCACTTGTAGCCTATATCAAAATTCGGGCGCCCTTTTCTACACCTTGTAGCCCATATTTCCAGAAATAACATTGATGTCTATGGCGGCGCCCTTTTCATACAGGCAGCTCGGGCGCCCTTTTCAACCGATCCCCATCCTGACCTTCACGGTTGTTAACAAATTACCATTTTAAAGGACCATTATAGTGAAAAAGTAAGCAGTTAAAATCTTTCATAACCAACATGTTTTGGACTGGTCGAGTTCCTCATTGGGGATACAAAGGGTTTTCTTTGTTTTTTAAAATAATCTCCTAATTGGCAGTTGCTAAGTCTAACGGCCAAAATAGGAACAGCCAGCGTCCCTACTCGCACACTATTTTGGCAGTCAGACTTAACAATGGCCATTCAGCAAATGCTTTTGAAAACAAAGGGAAACCCCGAGACTCCATCGTGAGGAGATGGACTAGTCCAAAACCTGTTGGTTCTGTCAGCTTTTAAAGCGGACCTAAACTGAGAGCTTCCTCTCTGCTCTAAGGAGATGAGCAACAGCATCATAACTTTAAAGAAAAACATTTATTTCTTACAGCTTACAGAAATCTTACAAAAACCATGCAGGTCCTGATGATGCGCCACGGAATGTAACGGCGCGAAACGGCTGTCGACCTCCCCATCTAGCCTGTACCTCTCTCTGCCAGTTTATGGAATTGTAATGTATGCCTTTTAATATTTCCAATAAATGCAAAGTTTTACTGTGGGATGTGCAAGGCCCTTCTCTTTCTACAACTTGGATTACAAAAACCATGCAGTGTTTACTTTCTGGTGTCCTAGGAACACAAAAGGGTTAACCTCCTGTGTTTACATATTAGCCCAAACTATGGCATAGAGTGGCACACCTGACAGCCCTAATTTACACTTGCTGTTTACTTGTTGATAAGGCCTAATTAGACAGGCTAATCTCTCTAGACCAGGGCACTTGCCACCAGTGGTACTTTGCTGTTGACTAGGTGGTACACACCAGATTTGCCTGCCACTTTTTTGTCCACCTGCCACTTATCCTGGTCCTGTGCTGCCTCCATAAAGTTTTTCTCCCCCTCCCTTGCTCCTTGCTGTGCTTCTCTGCAGCATACTTCAGATTAGTGTGGAGGAGACAGCCAGGCCAACGGTGCACAGTGATGGCGCAGATACCGAAAGTGACATCACTGCTCATTTGAAGTATACACGCCGTCACTGTGCATCGCTTGCCTGGCTGTCTCTTTACTGCGGCTGGCTCACCAATGTTCTGAGGTGTGAACTATTCCGCAGGGCAGCACAGCAAGGAGTGAGCAAGGGGGGATCCGAACTTTGTGGTGAGCCACTGCCTAGCTCTCTGATGGTGGGACTAGGCTACCTATAATTAAGCGTGGGGGGGGGGGGGTTGTATGGCTACCTATATTGGCAATCTACCTCTAGATTGCCAATACTGACAATATGTAGGCTAGCAATCTAATTGTAGTTTTTTTCCCCACCAATGCCTCCTACTTTTCCCCTCCCAAATGCCTTTTTTTCTTAAAGTGTACCTTGTAAGAAAAAAGTGCCCCGGGGGGTACTTACCTCAGGGAAGGGGAGGCCTTTGTATCCTAAAGAGGTTTCCCTCTTCCTCCTCAGTAGATGGGATCCAGTGCTGGGGGCCCCATAGTTCTCCTCATCTATGTGTGCGCTTGCACAGTAGCTGCTCTCCATTCAGGCTCCAGCAGAAACAGCCAAGCCCGATCGCATCCAATCTACTGTGCAGGCACACTGGTGGTACTTGAAAGTTTTCAAGCAATAAAAGTGGTACAATTAGTGGAAAGGTTGAAAAGCCCTGGAGTAGAGGGACAGATGTGCAGAATGGAGAGGTGAGAGAGAGGACACCGGGGCAATATACGGGTTGAAGAGCCTGGAGCATTCCAGATACTGCCGCAGCCACTACTGAACTTTCCTGATTTTCTCCTTTCTTCAGGGATTGCCTGGCCATCTCTGGTCAGGTCACGTTCTGGTTATCCAAAGTCCGAAAGGAGCAAGTTCTGCATGTATTGGCTGCATTAGTCGCCCACATACCGGCCCGCTAGATCCAGGCCAACTTCAGAATTAGGTTGCAACATATACAAAACTATACCCATTCCGTAGTAATCCTAATAAACTGTCAGGCAGGCGTATAAAAGCCTTTTTTGAGTTTCTGGATTAGTCAAGTAGTTGACGATGACAGACGAGGGATTTTTTTCTCTTATTATTCACACAAAAAAATGCAGTTCTAGACTACCAATTACTGAATCTAAAGCTGGCCATACACTGGCCCGATTTGCGCCCGTTTCGACAGCAGATTCGATCACTGGGATCGAATCTGCTGCCAATCGTTCACGCTACACGCCGAATTCCGATCCATTTCGTCCAATCCCGTCGATCGCGCCGTGCGGAAAATAACCGTCGATCGCCCGTGGGTAAAGAGCGCATCGCTAGCGGCGTTCGAGTGCCCGACGACCGATGCAATAGAGCCCGCATACATTACCTGCTCCGCCGGCGCGACTCCAGTCTCCTGGTCACTCTGTCTGCGCTCTGGTCTCCAGGTTCGGCATGCCTCACTTCTTCTAGCCCGGCAGGAAGTTTAAACAGTAGAGCGCCCTCTACTGTTTAAACTTCCTGCCGGGCTAGAAGAAGTGAGGCATGCCGGACCTGGAGACCAGAGCGCAGACAGAGCAGCGGTGACCGGGGGACTGGAGTCGCGCCGGCGGAGCAGGTAATGTATGCGGGCGGGCGGCAGCAGCAGCAGCACCACCACAACAGATTGTGAACCGATTTCAGCCTGAAACCGTTCACAATCTGTTTGCTGTAAAGGTAGCCATACGATCCCTCTCTGATCAGATTCGATCAGAGAGGGATCTATCTGTTGGTCGAATCTGATGGCAAATCGACCAGTGTATGGCCACCTTAAGAGAGCTTAACGAGACTTTGTAACTAAAACCCCCCCTCTGGGGGACACTTGCCTCGGGACGGGGAAGTCTCAGGGTCCCAATGAGACTTCCCCGACCTCTGAAGCTTGTTGGCATCCAGCGCTGGCTCCCCCGAAGCAGTGATTTATCTCTCCGCAATCCTGCGCAGACACACTAGCGGCTCTTCGTTCAAGCTAGGCGGAAATAGCAAAGGACTCGCCTCTGCGCAGTAGAGCGGATACGATCAGGTTCAGCTATTTCCGCCTTACCCAAAAGAAGAGCCGCTTGTACACCTGTGCAGGATCGCGGTAGTCAAATATTTACCTTGCCGCACTTCGGGGGGTCCCAGACTTCTAACGGAGGGAAGGGGGAAGCCTCGTGAGGATCCAGAGGCTTCCCCCTCCCGAGGTAAGTATCCCCCAGAGGTTTTTTTTTTTGAAATATACACATTCTCTTTAAGCGCTGTCCTATGGGAGAAAAACGCTATAGAAATATTATTATATACAGTCTGTTCTCCCAAGATACTGCGGGCAACATTTTACAAATAACTGCAATTTGAACTACTGTACAATTTAGAAAATCATATCTAGCTTTAAATTAATATGAAGAAATATTTTATATAACATGAAACAAAAAACAACAACAACAAAACAGGGCTGATATACTGCAGGTTTGTAGCAGTTTTTACACTAAAGTATAACATTGCATGAATGAGTTAAACAAGTGACTATTAATTCACAAGCTAAAACTGTCGTGTGCACATGCTGACTGCTGCTTCCATGCCTTCTTCCACGACTGTTGGATTTTATAAGGCTTAGCCCTGTGCAGAGCTTTGGAGGGGCGTGGGCTTGTCACAATTGCACCATTTTAGGGAGGAATTAGGAGTTTGTCATCCATGTAACACCCATTCTGCTGTAACCTCATTAAATGCCCACACCCCTAAGTGTGTAATTGGCGATGACAAAATTATCCATCCTTTGTGTAAGCATTAAAAGATGACTGTCTTAGGTGTGTGATTGTAAATTATATGCAGATCATGTAAATAAATGTCATTCGAAAATCAGTGACACTGCATTAAAAGGATACAGGAAAAATCAGCTTAACAGCTTGTTTTCAGATCTTATAGATGTCTGAAAGGAATACACAACATTTGTCCTATTGAATTAGATATTCATTTAGATTTATATTCTTTATTATACTGAATAAAAATTACTGTTATAAACATATATATTGCCGATACATTTTCTACAGTGCATTACAGAATTCATCAAATTAGAGTGGTCAGACCAGGGGTCACAGAGGTTGCAACTGAGACCGTGCCCTGGTGCAGAGGACCGAAATAATAAGATAGATAAGATCAGGGCTGTGGAGTCGGTACAAAAAATAATCTGACTCCTCAGTTTATTAAACATCCGACTCAAGGTACCCATAATCGCTTCAACGCCTCGACTCCGACTCCTTAGTCTAATACTTACCAGGGCTGTGGAGTTGGTACAAAAATCATCCCACTCCAGCTCCTCACTTTAAGGACTCCAGGTACCCAAAATAGCTCCAACTCCTCCACTCCAACTTCACAGACCTGGATAAGACTCGCCACCTTCAGTCACAATGGAGATGTCTTTACTAGGAAGAATACGTAAACCATTTACCTGATCCTTCATCAGGTTTTCAGACAGCTTCCTCTCACATCTGTTACCGTCCCTTGGTGTGTGTCATGTGATGTCTGTCACCTGACATGCACCAAGAGAGATGGATGAGAGAGAATGCAGACTCCTATAAATATAAATGGTCAGGCTTCAGAGGTCCCTGCTTGCAAAAGGCTTGAAGGAGGAAGATGGGGAAGCCTATTGAAGATCCAAAGGCTTACTCCTGAGGTAAGTACCTGTTTTTAGTCCAAACTAAATTCACGGGTTTACTTTGAGGATTCTGCTTTTTTTGAAGGCTAAAGCAGAACGTGATCACAGCAAAACATACCACCTGATGAAATGCTCCTCCATGATTTCTTCAAAGCACAAAAAAACTCTGCTTGTTGGAGACATTTACCTTCTTCCTGACAGAACTGGAAGTGAAGGAAATACTTCCAGATGGGAACATAAACAACAATAGAAAAACGGTTAAAACTCTTTCAAACTTTCCTAAACTACAATAACCAGTATATTTCTTCTGGAGTCGGCCTTTAAAAGGTGGCATTCACACATGTGCATTTATAAGGCATACCATATATGGTCATCACATATTCAAAAATACCAGATGCAAACCAGCACATTGTTTTATATGGGCTGACTGATACAATGCATTTCGCATGTTGGAAATCCCATGATAACAGATACCCTGTTCTAATGAATTTTATGCAATTTATAGCAAACCAATAGCTAGCTAGCCATGAACAATCCAGAGACTGAAACACTGGAATTTTGGATCTTTATAAAAAAACAAAAAACCTGTATTACTAAATTTAGAGCTAAACTCTGGCCGTAGAAAAATCGTTAAATAAGGCAAATAGTTAAATAGAGCACATGCTTACGTGGCAGAAATATATCATTCTTTTCAGTCAGATGCCTCGATATAATCTACTCAGACAGTGCAGCCAGCATCATGGCCTGATTTTCCTCCATTGCATTTCAGCAAATGGAAACAGGTCAGGACAAGGGTGGATCTGCCCATTTCCCCATTGACTGAGATGATCCAACCTACCAGACTGCATTTTTCCTTTTTGCAAAAGGTGTCAGCCCAGCAGGTGTTCAATGCCCATATGGACATCAAAATGTCACTATAAAATGGTCAGGTACAGCTACGTGATATCAGTTGTTGCTACTTGCCACCTTGCAACACTTCACGAGATCAGAGCAGAGATCAGAGCAGAAAACACAAAGCTAATGCAGCCCTGGATTGCATACCATTGCAGTCTTTGACACCCCCACACTCCTGCACCCTTGATTAGATAAATAATGGCCTTTCCCAATCAATGTTTGATTGGCAAACTACCCATCAAGGTGGCCATCATTTTTAATGTGTTTTTGTTAGATTTAATTTCTTTAAAACAAATTTAATCTATAAAAATGTTGTGCAGTTGTGCAGTTTATAACCCCACTGTCAGTAATCTGAAGTCCATACAGAAAAAAAAAATCTCAAGTAAATGTAGACAGTGTTCTCATTTTGAAATGTCTTCAGCCTCATCAGTACAATTTTTGCTGCTTGGCTTCTGAGGGGGGGGGGGGGGGGGGCAGCTCCTACAGCTATTAGAAACCAGGAAAAAATGCAGGGAAAAAAAGCTGCTTGGATCCCTTTAACAGCTTGTTGGGATAGGTTAATCACTTAAGTTGCCCTTTAAGCTGAGTAAGCCACACCCATTTAGAGACCATTTAAATTAGTAGTTGTTGGAATATCTACAATACAGAAAAATGACTTAAATGAACTACAAACATCTATAGGCACAAATAATTTTCATAGGGAAAATTATAAGTTTGGAGTGTAGTAATCCAATATTCTTCATAGACTGCTAAGAGCCCTTTAAAGGGAAGGTCCAAGCAAAAAAAAAAAATGAGTTTCACTTACCTGGGGCTTCTACCAGCCCCATGTAGCCATCCTGTGCCCTCGTAGTCACTCACTGCTGCTCCAGTCCCCCGCTGGCAGCTTTCTGACCTCGGAGGTCAGGGCCGAATTGCGTACATTTTTACACATTCCTGCTAGTGCAGGAACATTAACACATACATTTTTACGCGTTACTGGTTCAATGCGTAAATTTTTGTTCCTGCACTAGCTGGAATGCGTAAAAATGTATGCAATGTGGCCCTGACCTCCGAGGTCAGAAAGCTGCCAGCGGGGGACTGGAGCAGCAGTGAGTGACTACGAGGGCACAGGATGGCTACATGGGGCTGGTAGAAGCCCCAGGTAAGTGAAACTCATTTTTTTTTTTTTTGCTTGGACCTTCCCTTTAAGGGTGGTTTGTTTGCCTTGGCCTTTCCTGCCTCAGGAACACAGTTTAACTAAAAATGTAAAGATATAACTTACTGCTATGAGATGATGTGCTGAAAATGGCTTTGTAATCTCAGATAGGAAATGCATGACACACAGCACGTATCTGTTATGAGCCATGCTTTCTTAATCAGCTACTAGTCAGCCTCCAAAACACCTGCTGGTATTGGGCTTACTCACAGGAAATCATACAGTATCTGTAGGTGTTATGAGGAAAAAGAATCCACTGTTTTATAGAATATTAAGGTAGGGGTGCTTTCTAAAACTCTGTAAAAGTCAGTCATCATAAAGTGAACAACGCGTGTGTATTACCTACACATGCTTCCACTGCGAACTCTGCCCCCCAGCACACACACCTATTCCCACTGAAAACTCTCTCCCCAGCACCCACTGCAAACTCTCCGTCCTGACACCCACACCTGCCTCTACTGGAAACTCTCCTCCCCGGCACCCACAGCTGTCCCCACTGGAAATTCTCCCACCAGGTACCCACACCTGTCCCTACTGGAAACTCTCCCTCCCAACACCCACTGGAAACTCTCCCTCCCAACACCCACACCTGTCCCGACTAGAAACTCTCCCTTCCTGGCACCCACAGCTGTCCCCACTGGAAATTCTCCCACCAGGCACCCACATCTGTGCCAACTGTAAGCTCTCCCTCCCCGGCACCCACACCCCACACCTGTCCCTACTGGAAACTCTCCCTCCCAACACCCACACCTATCCCCACTTTTAGTTCCCCCCCCCCCCCCAAACACCTGTCCCTACTGGAAACTTTCCCACCAGGCACCCACACCTTTCCCTACTGGAAACTCTCCCTCCCGACATCCACATCTGTCCCCACTGTAAGCTCTCCTTCCCCAGCACCCACACCTGTCCCCACTGGAAACTCTCCCTCCCAGCAACCACATCTGCCCCCACTGGAAATTCTCTCTCCCAGCACCCACTGGAAACTATCCTGCCCAGTCATCCACACCTTTCACCATTGGAAACTCTATCCCCTGGTCTGCTCCCAAGCACAGTTCACCTGATTGCACAATATCAGATAATTTAAGCATCCATGTATACTACAGCAGCTCAGGCCTATCCCATGGGCAATACAATGAATCACTGCTTTAAATATTTTATTACCAGCAGTTTTCAGGTGCAAATTTTTTCCCTGTAAATTGCTATGCACTGTTGTTGCTTGGTACTCCCTAAGCTAATAAGCAATTGCAGCAGAACATCACTGGGAGTAAGGTTACTTTAACACTGGGGCATTGCAAACCTGGGAATGGCAAAAGTCGCATCACACATTGTCCCTACAGTGCAACACATACAGTACCTACAAAGTATACTTCACTGCAACTGTTAAAGACACACGTTGTGGTACCAAACTGCATGCATTGCGTAATACAGATTCCACCGCACTTCCCATTACAATCTATTTTGCATATGCCCCAGAGTGGGGAAAACTTCTGCTGCACCTGGTCTATTACTAAAGGTACATACACACATCAGACTATAGTCTTTGGAAAATGAATGATCACAGACCAATCTTACCACCCTTCATGTAGTATGAGAGCCATGCCTTCACAGTCTTTTCTATGGAGCTGAACTCCCCATCAGAAAAAAAAAATCTTTGCAAGATGCTGCACACACAGATGCTGCACAGACACAAAAGATCAGTATCTGCAAAAGATCTGTTCCTGCAAAAGATCCGTTCCTGCAAATTGCATTCATAGTCTATGAGATCTGCAGATCATCATACACACCTTGTTTAACTGACATTCATCTGCAGATCAGACAATCATCTGCATATCTGAAAATCCATCCTGGTGTATCTGATCTGCAGATGAATGTCTGTTAAACAAGGTGTATATGATGATCTGCAGATCTCATAGACTATGGCCACATACACACATCAGACCATAGTCTTTTGAAAATGAAAGATCACAGACCAATTTTACCCCCCTCCATGTAGTATGAGAGCCATACTCTACACAGTCTTTTCTATGGAGCTGAACTCCCCATCAGATAGAAATCTTTGCAAGATGCTGCACACAAACATGCTGTACACATGCAACAGATCAGTATCTGCAAAAGATCTGTTCCTGTCAAAGATGCGTTCCTGCAAATTGCATTCATAGTCTATGAGATCTGCAGATCATCATACACACCTTGTTTAACTGACATTCATCTGCAGATCAGACAATCATCTGCAGATCTGAAAATCCATCCTGGTGGATCTGATCTGCAGATGAATGTCTGTTAAACAAGCTGTGTATGAGGATCTGCAGATATCATAGACTATGAATGCATTTTGCAGGAATGGATCTTTGGCAGGAACAGATCTTTTGCAGATACTGATCTTTTGAATGTCTGCAGCATCTTTGTGTGCAGCATCTTGCAAAGATTTCTGTCTGATGGGGAGTTCAGCTCCATAGAATAGACTGTGTAGGTATGGCTCTCATACTACATGGAAGGGGGTAAAATTGGTCTGTGATCTTTCATTTTCCAAAGACTATGGTCTGATGTGTGTATGCACCCTATGAATGCAATTTGCAGGAACGGATCTTTGGCAGGAACAGATCTTTTGCAGATACTGATCGTTTGTGTCTGTACAGCATCTGTGTGTGCAGCATCTTGCAAAGATTTTTTTTCTGATGGGGAGTTCAGCTCCATAGAAAAGACTGTGAAGGTATGGCTCTCATACTACATGAAGGGTGGTAAGATTGGTCTGTGATCTTTCATTTTCCAAAGACTATAGTCTGATGTTTGTATGTACCTTTATACTGACTCATAAGTTAGTGTGTTTCCTCTAAGCAAACAATTGAAGACACCTCAGTAAACAGCGCCACAGAATATGACTCTTTAAATCCATAATATTGGAGTCTCAGGCGTTGGACTTACCAATATCATTTCCCTCCCCATTTCAGTTTCAGTAGCCAGGCCTATTGACAATTCCAGAGTTTTGTGTAGCCTTAGCAACAGTAGTCTATGGGCCTGATTCACAAAGCGGTGCTAACAGTTAGCACCGTGGTGAAAAGCCCTTTATCACGCCTAAACTCTGTTTAGGTATGATAAGTTTAGGTGTGATAAGTTTAGGCATGATAAGTTTAGGTGTGATAAGTTTTTAGGCGTGATAAGTTTAAGCACCAACTGGGTTAGCACCGCAGTGCACAGCTGATCAAAAGTTTTGCGCTAGCAAAGTCTGGTGCACTTTGCATAGAGTTTAATGGCGCTGCTTTGCGTGCGGGACTTTGCGCGCGTAATAAACGTATCTAAACTTAGCATGCCTAAACTTATCACACCTAAACTTATCATGCCTAAACTTATCATGCCTAAACTGAGTTTAGGCATGATAAAAATGGTTATCACGCCTTGGGCTTGATTCACAAAGCGGTGCTAACCCAGTTAGAGACTTTAGGCGTGATAACCATTGCACCACTCTGGTGAAAAGCCAGTTTAGGTGTGATAAGTTTAGGCATGGTAAGTTTAGGTGTGATAAGTTTAGGCATGCTAAGTTTAGATAAGTGCAGATAGCGTGCAAAGTCCCGCACGCAAAGCAGCGCCATTAAACTCTATGCGAAGTGCACCAGACTTTGCTAGCGCAAAACTTTTGATCAGCTGTGCACTGCGGTGCTAACGCAGTTGGTGCTTAAACTTATCATGCCTTAACTTATCACACCTAAACTTATCATGCCTAAACTCATCACACCTAAACTTATCACACCTAAACTTATCATGCCTAAACTGAGTTTAGGCGTGATAAAGGGCTTTTCACCAGCGTGCTAACTGTTAGCACCGCTTTGTGAATCAGGCCCCTAAAGTCTTTAACTGGGTTATCACCGCTTTGTGAATCGAGCCCTATGTGCTTTGTTAAAATACTGTTGAGATTTTTCAAAAAATACCAACCTTCTGCAGCAGTAATTAGCCGCACAAGACAAGAGGCCCTGTTGCTCATCTTCAACACCTGATAAAAGGTTGCATATTGACACAAAGGGCTCGATTCACAAAGCGGTGCTAACCCAGTTAGCATGCCTAAAAGACTTTAGGCATGATAACCATTGCACCATGCTGGTGAAAAGCCAGTTTAGGCGTGATAAGTTTAGGCGTGATAAGTTTAGGTGTGATAAGTTTAGGCATGATAAGTTTAGATAAGTTTAGATCGCTTGCAAAGTCCCGCACGCAAAGCAGCGCCATTAAACTTTATACAAAGTGCACCAGTCTTTGCTAGCGTAAAGCTTTTGATCAGCTGTGCACTGCGGTGCTAACGCAGTTGCCGCTTAAACTTATCATGCCTAAACTTATCACACCTAAACTTATCACACCTAAACTTATCACACCTAAACTTATCATGCCTAAACTGAGTTTAGGCATGATAAAGGGCTTTTCACCAGCGTGCTAACTGTTAGCACCGCTTTGTGAATCAAGCCCAAAGGCCCATATGCTATTCGTTTTTTCTCCTGAGTTTTCTCTTAGGTGATATTTATAAACTTGTAAATAAAATGCCTTTTAAACCCCCAGCAAGCAAGAAAATACTCAAATAGTTTTGATAAAACTCTTTTACCTAATTTTTGGTTCCTTTCCAAATGCAGAGTGCTGGGAAGTTAATTTAATAGAGAATGAAACAATTATCTCCTAGGAGAAAACGCAGGTGAAGAAGGTAATTGCATATGGGCCAGTGAGTATTGGTGTTGTGGGATTTTAGTGCCAGCCATGAAGGTATTTGCAGTGTGAGGTTTTTTGTTACTAAGAAACTCAACTCGCCATGGACGTATTCAAAAAACAAATCAAAAAAACCCTTCCCATGGTTGCTGCATTCAGCTGCAGTCACACCACCACTACTTTATAAACCTCTCAGTAACTCTAATTGTCACTCCCACTGGGATTATATTATCACAAACAGTGTTGGCGTTCAAATTCACCCGAATTTGCCCATCACCATGCATCAACACCCAGAAAGATGGACAGGGTCAGAGGGAGTTCATGCTTCACATGACTCCCCCTGACCCCGCTCACATATCTGGGTGCTGAAGCACCGTAACGGGCAGATTCGGGTTTTCAGATTTCAATAACCCGAATTCAAACACTAACGCAAGTGACTAACTGCATAACAGCAGTCCACTGTTGAGCCCCAGGTTGCTTTCCACAGAGGTCTTAGCAAATCAGGCCACAAGTTTAGTCAAAGAGTTCTGTACTGGTGTTTTAAGACCTGCAAAAAGAGCACCACCGCACAACTCACCTACTCCTTGATCCCTTCACTGCCTTTTCAGCTCTCCAGTTCAGCTGCCGTGTCCTCCGTATCTGCCGGCATCTAAACGACTATGGCACTGACCTGGAAGAAACCCGGAAGTACTTCCAGGTCAGCGCCATAGCAGGAGATGCCAGCTGATACCAGAAAATATGAAGGGGAAACTGGAGAGCGGATAAGACATATGTCACAGCACTATTCATACAACGGCACATTTATTAGACAAGTCCCCTCCCAGTTCAGAGGTACTTTAAATACAGAATGCCCCAAGTTTATTAGAAGAGCAAAAATATATATTCCCTACAAATAAATAAACAAGACTAATAATGAAAGGAGTTTTCACACTGCTTGAACCCTTTGCAGGCAGAATTTACAGGATGTTTACAAACTATTGTGCACCATAAGCACGATGATACCCCCCATTCCCAGAAAAATACTGTGGTATGCCGATCACTTCAAAATGCACAAGGTCACGTTCGTTAGAAACATCATTTTTAAGTAAATTGAGAGGTCATACACTGTGTCATAAATAAGTATATTATAGTTTTATTAATTTTAAAAGACATAACACAGAATTATTTAAAAATAACAAAATGAACAGAATCATTCTTTGTCAAATACTGTACATATGCCGGAATATCAGTGCATTTAACGCTAATATTTATACCTTCATTTAGTCTGTATTAAAAACAAAACAAAAAAAACAGTAACTTAAATAGTTAATTATACCATATATATCAGTTTCAAAACTGTAAACAGCTTGTGTATCACTGGATTATGAAGGAACAGAAACAAAAAGACAAAGAAAAACAGAAAACACACAGAATTGTCTGTGTTAACCAGCAGCACCTATTCATCTCCTGTCATAACGTACTGCAGTAGGGCAGCCATGTTGTACCCAGCAGAGTGCAGACTGCAACCTGTTCTGTCACCTCTGACATGATGGCAGCTGCAGTATTACAGAGTCAAAGCAGATCCATTGATTGCTTCAAATATATATTTGAACAGTATAAATGTTTTCTGGCAAGCTAAGCACCTCCAATAAGCACTTCCAGCAGTTGTCACCAACAGCAGCCATCCTGAGACTATAGCATTTTGAATCGAAGAAAGGGTGATAGAGCAGCAGCTGTGGCTACTCATGTGGTTCAGGACTGCTGAGAAAAAGGTAACCACTGCAGAAGGTGTGAAGGGAGGATAGTTCAAGGGCCACACCCAACTGTTGGTTGTCAGAAGGTTCCTCTTGCAATGGTCCTGTGGTAGAAGGGACTTCAGGAACCCTTGCCAGTAGTATAAACACAATGAAATGTAAAGGTGCTCAGTGGATAATGGCCACTTGTGGATTTGCCTTCAGACAAGACATGAATTGGTGGCAAAATAAGGGCTTTTATTAGCTTATTTATGAATTCCTCTGGGCCAAGTTCCGAGTGAAATGCTTAAGATGTTTGTGACAGAGCTCAGGGACTATTCATTTGATAATGCAGGCTTTGACCCAGAGTAATGAGCCATAAGAGGTTCTTAAACTTTTTTTTTTAGTGCCACCATTTGTTGTCTTATGTAAAGGTAAGGAGTTTTTTTTCTCTCATCTCCCACTGTGCACCTCCTCTTCATTTGCATTGTTAGGTATAGCAATATTATTACTGGTTCAGAGTGCCTTTGTAGGTCAGATAGGTGTTTATCTTGCTGCTTTGATTTTGCCTAGGAGACATAATCTCTAGCATGGCCTTCCCTGTATGGTCTCAGCTGTCACAGAAGCAGCTATACCCCGACTTGAAGCATGCTAGCTGCAGGCCAGCAACTCAGTGAACGAGTTTCACCAAATCTCTAAGGAACATCCACAGAAGTCCCAGCATGACTAGCAGCTATACCCCGACTTGAAGCATGCTAGCTGCAGGCCAGCAACTCAGTGAACGAGTTTCACCAAATCTCTAAGGAACATCCACAGAAGTCCCAGCATGACTACTTCAATCACAGCTTAATCTGGTGCCTATCTTTAGGCACGTACACACGTCCAACTTTTCTGACCAACTTGTCGTTTGAACAGTCGGTTTACCGAATCCACTTGGCGGATCAGTTGGACCAACTGTCGTTCAACAACTGTCAGGTTAGTACTTGTGTACTGGTCGACCGTTGTTTGTTTGACCAACTAATAAGTAAAGAGAGTTGGACAAAGAGTTGGACGACGTCCAGTCTGTCAGACAACATGTAAATTAGTTTGTCTGCTGCTTTGTTTGGATGTGTGTATGTAACGTTTAAACGACTTGTTTGCCTGACAAGTCATTCAAAGAACTGATTCAAACGACAATCAGGCGTAAAGTTGGACGTGTGTACGCACCTTTTGTGACAGATTCCCTATAAATGTTTGGCCAAGACATTTTATCTATACTTGATTAGACGGTATCTGCTGATATTCTCACTCTTAATTACCTGCCACAAACACTCTACATTTCTAAATTCTGTCAAGCAGGAGTCTTCTGGCACCTATATGGCAAGATTCTTTGCATAGCTGGATCTGGATAAATGGAACTAGTGAATACAGGTAGTCCCTGACTAACAAACAAGTCCCTACAGATAGGGACTGTAGGTTTGTTCATAACTGGAAACTGTCCATAAGTCAAAACACTGTTCCATCTATCTCCTTTACCTCATCTATGCCCCCCTGTTCCTTTCAGAGTTCCCCTCTGCCCCCTCCACTGTGTCATCTCTGCCCCACCCCTCTGTGCCTCAGCAAAATGTAATTTTATCATATTTAATAAAAAAAAATTAACATAAATGTTCTCAATAATGAGGTTTTTTTTTTTGCCACAGAATTAAATTTTACATTTTTTGGGCTGTTTGTAACTTTGGTGTCTGTAATTCAGGGACCACCTGTACATTAACAATCAGACTGCAGCTATATGGAAATAGTAGTCATTTTATAGAATGGCTTTACCTTGGCATAGTTGGTGGCTTATGTTTTATAAATCAGCCTGCCTTCTCTTCTTATGCAAGAATATCAGGCTCTCTCTCTTACATCAAGCACGATTTACTTAACGCTAATCCATTATTATGCAATTCCAGGGTAGGCGGATACATTCAAGAGGAACCAACTGGCTGTGCAACAACCCTAACTAGCCATTTCAACCATGATGTTTACCAAACACTTGTCCATGGTGTTTTCAAAAATTATAAAAGGCATAAAATACTGAATAGACAAGACCAGCTTGTATATCAGAGCTCTTTAGGATGCACTAGAGAAGGGGAAACGAGTAAAGCAATGTAAGGAGAAAGGCAGAACATGTATTGGAATCTATAACAAATACTAAACCAGAGAACAATAGCAGTACACGGTCATCTTCTTCATTTTATCTTTATTTGGACCATTTACAAGTACTTTCCTTATAAATTATCTACAAAGAATGGAGGCTGAACCAGAATTTTCAGGAAGTTGTGGCACAGCTTGCCAAACAAGACTTATCAACTTTCTGGTAAATGTATTCCTGTAAGGAGGGGGCGATGCGAAAACCTCGATCACCCAGTATAGATGAAGTTATGCATGGAACATACCCTATTATGGGGTATTTACACTAAACTGCGGTAAGCAGTAAGCATGCAGTAAGCAGTTACCCTAGCAGCACAATGGGGAATTTTATGGGAGTAACAGACACAGCAGTGAAGTTATCATAAAAACGTGCATACAAAAATTCAAATTAAACTAATAATTTTTTATACATAGAGAGATGCTAGGAGAAGGAGATGCTATTTTTTCTTACTTTCATGTAAACTCCATGCAGCCTGAAATCCAAACCTATAGCAACTGCATTTGATTGGCCCAATATCAACCTGCATGTAACTTGCATGAACGCCAGAAAAACTGATCACATCTGCTTATACACTGCTGAAACTATAATGCCTTGACTTTAAATGGTTTCATAGATACATTTTCATAATCATTTTATGGCATGTGTATCACCATTAGGCTCATTTTGGTTCTATGCATAATTGGTTTAGTTAATAAGGTAAGGCAAAGCACAGTGGAAGGGGAAAAGCAAAAAGTAACACATTAAAAAGCAGAAATCCATAGCAACCGGATTTCAGGGTATGGCAGTGAAACCAGTCCTATGTTCTTTGTTTGCAATGGGATGCTGCGCTCTAATGCTCAATTTTTTCCCCCTTTACCGTCAACAGTGCAACATGTGATAAACGGTAACCAACTCCCTTCCTGTTCCTCATACACTGGGAGTGGATGGAAGTAGTTGCTATTGGTTACGACCCAAGGCTAAGTCATTGCACTACTTCAATGTGTCTTTCGGCTATGTTGTAACTGTACATTCATGGAATGTTTATGCTACAACTGCACCCAATACATAGTTGAATACAGACATCTACATTTCACTCAGCGCAGAATTTTATGCACTGGTCATTTAGCCAGGTGATTAATGGTTAAAGCCAGTCAGAAGTATCTGCAAGAAATGCCTCTACTATCAATACATGGGCTGAACAGCACTTTATTTCAGTTCATCTGCTTTAAAGTCAGTGGAAATGGTTATGTTGAGTAAACAGATACAGAACTGAAGTACTGGCATGTTCTTCATTCCTCATATGGATTGAAATGAGAATGGTCCATCATGAACATAGGTTTCAAGTACCCTTATCCTTATTAACAGGGGATCTTTAACTTACATTTAACTTGGCCTCTACTTCAAGAACCAGTAAAAGTATATATCCAAGCTTGAAGAAAAATGGGTTTATAAAACAAATAATTTTACTGCCCCTACTGATATAGCCACATAGGTGGAATTAGCCTTGAACACAGTCCCCACCAATATGACAGCCTCCATAATTTGTAGCTACAAAGTGTTCTTTTACATTGGTTCCAGTTCTGAAAGTCTTAAACATTCCACTTGTTTGTGCTTTTTAGTATCTTTTAGAACCGGAAAAACAAGAAACTGACATGTTCTAATCTAGTAAAAGCATTGCTAGCAGCTTGGCAAGTTTAAGTCTAGTACACAAAAGTCAGACCAATGAGATACACAAAAATGAGACTTCGAGAACACGCAACAACACAAAACAGGATTCACAAATACTGCACTATTCTTCCCCAAACAGCTCACTGTCCACAAACAGTACACAACCATCCACTGCTCATTTACTCTTCAACGGCACTTCATCTATTTTTTTCCTTTTACTGCAGGTTTACAGCAAGTAGTAGTTTAGCAGGCGCAAAAGATGTTGTTTACTTTGCCATCACATTAACAGAATTAAGAGTAACGCTCACATTTTTTAATAAGGAGACACTAATCGGCTCCATATCTTCAGTTTTTGCTTCATAGAAACTGGGAAGGATTGCTTAAAATGTTAAGAAAATATGTTCAGTTTTTCTGAGAATTCAGTTCCTTTTCTCATTTTCCTTGCATTGCCCTATAACCAGTCAACAAATGCGTAACATAATGTAGTACAATAGTGACCCGTTTACCCCATGCTTTATGGAGAAACTACATCAGATAGGTCTTTACGCTTAGCATGGAATAGGTCCGATTTAGACTTTATGTCTGCTTTTGGCGACAGTGAAGATGAACTAACGTCACTAGACCATGAAGGCACCTTAGATTCAGAGCCATTGTCCTTAGACTCCACCAGGTACTTCTCATATCTGTGAAGGTATGGTGGCTTCT
Organism: Hyperolius riggenbachi; assembly: GCF_040937935.1. Classification (NCBI taxonomy): domain Eukaryota; kingdom Metazoa; phylum Chordata; class Amphibia; order Anura; family Hyperoliidae; genus Hyperolius; species Hyperolius riggenbachi. Next base: position 225,549,771 of record NC_090651.1, on the reverse strand, counting down.
CTGGTAGAAGATAATAATGTGTTGAGCTAACCTTCTTACCATTTTCTATGATGGGCAATATGCAAGGAATCTTATTGGCAGACCCTTCACTGTTTTGTCTATGAAAAGCTTTAGTGCTGACATATTTTGGATCAGGTGCAAAACTCTGAGTTGGGGGCATCACTCCATTGAGGTATGAGGGAAGACTCTTTGGACTCGGAGTTCGAGAGTTGCTCCTAGAAAGAGGTTCTCTTGGTGGTACCTTAGGTGGTCTATCCTCATCACTGTATGTGTTTGAAGAAACTTCAGCTGACCACCTTCTATAATCCGGCTTTATAGGCCTACCAGGAGGTATTGGAATCCTTGGCGGTACTTCAGGTTTGTCCTCGTCTGAATTGGGAGAAGTCCTATGTGTGTGTACCCGAATAGCAGGTTTATTATATGATCCAGCTGGTCCTGAATGAGACCGTCGTAATCTCCGGTGATTTTGCTCTAGTTTTTGAGGCTTAGAGATTTGTACATGTCCATTTTGTTGACACGATGGATTTTCATCGGCTGTTTTGTTGGCAGATGTAGAGTCAAAATAGGCATAGTTGATCTGTCCACAGCCCCGGAAACTACGTCGGCTTGGAACACCATACCTGAACGCTAAAGATCTTCCATCTTGTATAAGCAAGTCTGTTTCAGAACTCGTAAAAAATTCAACTTCACTATCAGCATCATCCAAGGGATGATCCTCAGAAATTGGAAGTGGTGGTAGAGGCCTAGAGCTTCGATCACTACAAGGAATGGCATAAAACTGTGGTGGTCCACCTTTAACAGGTGTCAAAGGAGGGGTCCTTTCAGAACCACCATTCATGGAGAGTTTTTTAAAGGAAGGAACAACCTGGTCATCTTCACAGTTTGTAGAATGCTCTATGATAGGCATACCAAGATGAATGAAGTTGGGCTTTTTGACCTTCATGCAGTTTTCTGAGCAGCAGTGTCCATTTGTCATTATCGGTCTTGAAATTTGACCTAAGGGAGACAAAAAAGTTGGATCAGGACATAGATTCAATTTGAGTTTAGGGTTCGAGTTTTAAACACCCGTATGACTTCCCTTACCCAGCACAATGTGCTGGTATTAATTTCATGCAGCAATTTTTATAGTCTTATTTTAGACATGGTGAAATGTAAAAATTCCAATGTCTTGCCTTCGTCACTGACACCCAGTGTGGTTATTCAATAAAAATACATAACAATCCGTAATTTTTTCCCCCTCCTAAAGGTCAGACGACAAAAACTGGGCTCTCTCCGGTGGACCATCAGTCTACAATCTGAACTTACCAAGAGCATAGTATTTTGCACTTAACACCCAGCACTTAAAAGCCAATCCTCATGAGAAAAAGTACTTGTAACTTTTGATACTGTAGAAGGGGTTTATAACCTCCTTGAATGTTATTGCTATCCCCGTCACTCATGTGGGAGAATTTCCATTATGTCCTGTATTGACAGGAAGTGGATAGATCTCTAACTGGCACAGATGCAGAAATAACCCATTATGAAGTCATCAGCGTACATACACAGTATGGTCTCCCTGCTGCACATCAGAAATTGTGCAGCAAAAAAATAAAATAAAAAATAAAAAGTGTAACTGCAATAAAGGGAATCTGAAGAGAAAATAAACGTATGAGATGATGATTTGTATGTGTAGTACAGCTGAAGGCCCATACACACGTTGGATTTTTCCGAACGACGGGTCGTTTGAATGTCCCGTTGTTCAGTCGTCCGCACGCTAAATCGGGCGTGTGTACAGACTTGTCTTGAGCGATCCGCCCGGCGCTCAAAATCAGTCTTATCACCCGAATGACAGTCTGTACACACGCCCGATTTAGCGTGAGGACGACTGAACGACGGGACGTTTAAACGACCCGTCGTTCGGAAAAATCCGACGTGTGTATGGGCCTTACGAGATAGAAAATTAGTAATACAGATAGGAGTCACTTATTGTTTCCAGTACAGGAAGAGTTAAGAAACTTCAATTATCTATGCAAGAGAGCTTCTCTGAGCTCTCAGACCCAACTTGGGTCAGCTAGAGTGCTGTTTTCTGAAGCACTTAACTCAATCTGTCTCTCACTGTTTAAGGTTTTTCTGCCAGGAAGTTCAAAGGGTCATTAACTCTGCTCGGTTTCATAATTTAATACAGAGTGTAATTTGTAAACTGCAAAGATTAGAGAATGATGCAATGTTATAGAAAACAGCTAACTAAAAATAAAAATGTGACTTTTCTTTGCTACTAATGTTCTATCAACTATCCGTATTACACATACAATTCATTATATCATACTTTTTTTTTCTCTTCAGTGTCACGTTAACCTTTCACAGTAGTTTTGCCAGCACAGCTGCTTAGAAGTTAAGTTATACAAGCAGTGTGAAGTGGAACAACAATCAACATATTTTACAGAGTGAGGAAGGTTTCTTGAGAGAGGTAGAGAGGCCGAACTAGAGAAATTCAACACAATTTTTTCTGGTTGTTGTAAGATACACTGTGCCTGTGACATTTTGTCAAATAAAACATTTCCATGGGAAATAACCCTTATACAGCAAAGTCCCCGCTATTTGGAATTCCGGCAACTAGAAGTCTCAGCTAACCGGGGATAAAGGGAACAGTGCTTTTTGGGGTTTGCAGCGCATTGTAGGGTAGACATTTTTTCCCGAGCCTCCAGGTGCCATCTTTTACCCTTCCTGCGGCTCCCTTCTGCTTCCATACACGGCTCCTGGCATCATGTCACCTGACACAAAATGGGTCAGTTGACACGCCAGGAGCTGTACACAGAGGATGCTGGAAAGCCGCTGGGAGCTACAGGAGAAATAGAAGACTGTGCCTGGAGGCTCGGTACGTATTTTCTGCTGCATGGGGAGGTGTGTGTGTGTGCGTGCATGCGTGTGTTTTCAGGCAAGCACACATGTCCGGCATCAGGCAATCCCAGCCTGTGCCAGATACAGGGGACTTTGCTGTACTTTGTGCAGTTAGCACAGTGGCAGCTGCTCTAATGCTACTGCTGCAGTGGCACAGTGGTGGCTGCTAATCAGCGGCTGCTACTTCTGCAGTGGCGGTGATAACCTACACGCAAGCAAAGGGGAAGGCAGAGCAGCAACACAAGGTGGCCCCTGCAGGCAGCACTGCAGTTACATTAGCGGGCCACATGGAATTAACAACTGTAGAGAGCTTTGGAGGCCACTAGATAAGGCTTGTTGGGCCGCATTTGGTCCCTGGGCTGGACTACGGACATGCCAGAGTTAGCATTTTTGTCAAGTTTTTTAGTTGTCATGCGTTGCAGTCAAAGATTTATCATTTTGTCCTATGGCAGCAGGTGACAGGAAGTGATGGAAAATCTCCCCAATCCTGATACAAATAGAAATAAATAAGAATCTTTGTAACCCATGTCAAGTCTTACCGAGAGAAGGAATTTGCTGATGTGCAGATTTCATATTGTAGGGCAAGGACAGAGGCTCCATACCATAGAATGTGCTACAAAACAGATAAAACATATTTACTATTTTACAAATTAAATCCCTGGTTCAGTCATATGTCAAAAGGACATAATCATCCAAATAGATTTTAGGCCAGAAAAAGCTGGCATAACTTACTTGTCATACTCGCTGTGATGCGTCCAGCATGATTTTGCACACATCAGGCCTTGTGCACTGTGCAGAAAGCCGTTCTTCAGAGGTACATCTTGAGCGGCAAGTCCAGCTGTGGTCATTGTGCCTTGTTCTGTGTACACGTCAGCTATTCAGAAGTCTCCTGATCTGGCTGCAGCTGTCATTTCTGCATCTGAAAGAGAAGAGCACAGAGCAGATCAGAACTGGATGTATGCCTACATCACAGATAAACATTGACCACAGTACAGTATATATGTCTATTACAAGTTTTGTTTCTTAAACAAGCACTGCGGCTAGCACTGTTGCCTATGGTGCAGGTCAGGTTGAGAGTTCCAAGGTAGGTCTATTTGTGACGAGTTGTTTGACGTTCTCTGTAAAAGCATTGCGGGAAATTTCAGTGCAATACAAATGTATAATAAAAAAAAGAAATCTTCATTATTATTTGAGAAAACACTTGCACAGATCTTCCTTTTCAACAATATAACTCTATAGGTCTAGTTCCTGCTCTAGTAGTGAACCCAGGACAATAATAGTCCACCAAAAGAGGGATACTAGTGTCAAAAGGCAGCGTTTTCATTAAATATAAACTGTGCTCTGAAATATTGTTCTTGGAAACAGAGATTCATCAGGTGAGGTTCTTCCAAAAAAAAAAAATATAGTAAATCAAATCAGAGCTAGTTTTATAAAGATGTACAACAATACACTACTGAAGGATAGTCCATAAGAGATTTGTTAGGTTTTCCTGACTGCTAATAGCTGATCTTGAGATTCAGGATGGGGGCCTTGCAGCCAGGGGGAGCCTTGCTGATATACAATCTGGCTTCTCCATCCAGCCACTAAATAATGTAGTTGTAAAGGTGGCCATACACTGGTCAATTTGCCATCAATTTGACCAACAGATGGATCCCTCTCTGATCGAATCTTATCAGAGAGAGATCGTATGGCTGCCTTTACTGCAAACAGATTGTGAATCGATTTCAGCATGAAACCGATCGCAATCTGTGGAGTTGCCGCCGCCGCCGCCGCCCTGCATACATCACCTGATCCGGACGGCGCGAGTCCCCCGCTGTCTTCTTCTCCGCGCTAGGCTCCAGCTTCACTGAACTTGCTGTCCGGGGAAGTTTAAACAGTAGAGGGCGCTCTACTGTTTAAACTTCCTGTCAGGACAGGAAGAAGTGAAGCCTGCCGGACTCGGAGCCCAGCTGAGAAGGAGCAGCGGTGACAGTGGGGGCACACGCCGGAGGAACAGGTAATGTATTGCGTCGGTAGTCAGGCATTCGAACTCCCGACCCGGCGATCGAGCGAAATCTTCCGCACGGACAGGAATGATGGATTTTGGTCGGAAATCGATAGTTCGGTCAACGATTTCACAGCAGATTCGATCACAGTGATCAAATCTACTGTATATCGGCGGGAAAATCAGGTGTATGGGCCCCTTTAGATGCAAGCTAATGTGTGTACAGCTCCACACCTAATCCTAGGCACACACAATGCGTTATTTTGGTCCATTTTCCGTCCGCTCAATTCTCTTATCTTTTCTTAGCAATTTCCATTCACTTCTATGAAAAATCTACCAGAAAAACTATCGGAATAATATCAGACATGACAGAATTTATCTATCGAGCCATCTATCTAACACAAAATTGTATGGTGTGTACCTAGCATAAAACCTGATGGCCACTGGGAATGTACAGGTACAGTTTAATTATATGCATTTTATAGAAAATTGCCTTCTATGAATTAGGTATTCAAATGTACCTTTTGCTAAATAAAATAGGAAAATGCCTGCTGCAGCAATTAATACTACCTTATCTTCTCCATGGCAAGACTTAGCTTCCTATTGCTCACAAACCACCAGAATTGTGAAGCTCTATAAAGCATGTTTGCTGGATTTCCTCTTTAATAAGCATCGGCTCATCCTAGACTTTTATAAAACTATTTTCTGTCAGTTACATGCATAGATAAACACATTGTAAAACCACAACTTTCACCTACAAAAATCGACTAAAGCTTACCTAAGCAAGTTTTTATGGATACAGGAACCTCAGATACAGCATAAAAGGTCATTGACATAAAAAAGGTATATGCCTATCCATTCAGGAGTTCGGCAATTTTATCCAGCTTGTCCATTTCTTTCTGCAGTAAATCTATACTGTGACACCTGCTGACTGAGCTGCTCACAGATCTTACTTGCAAACCACCAAGAATCTTCCTGGGGTAGGGTTCACACTCTAGTATCTCAAAAGGACCCCCCCACACACACACACACACAAAATAAAAACACTACCTTGATCCCAGCCACTAACTTTGTTCCTAATGACTTCCCTTAAGGTGCCCATACACTCGTCAGATTGGCAGCAGATAGATAAGAAATGCATCTGATGGTCTATCTGATGCGTTTTTAGAACATTTTTTACCAGGATAGAATTCCAACAGATTTCAGTTTGAAATCTATTGAAATTCGATCTGATGGCATTTTTTTGCCATCAGATTTCCATTAAGGCCAATGCAAACTGATAAGCAATCTCTTCAGATCGACCTAAATTTTCCACCCTGCAAGTTCGATGGAAATCCATCGAAATCGGCCATCGATCGGTCGATTGGCCAACCGATTTGCAATCGATCAATCGATCGGGATCGATCGGTCGGCCAGAAAATCGGCTGAGTGTATGGGCTGCTTTAGTCTTCTGTACCCGGACTTCACATTAACCACTGCCCTTTAGTAACCTTCCTTTTTAAGTACAACAGATCTAACCTGAACTGCACCTAGGTTTATCCCTTTCTCTGATTAATTCCTTATATTAATGCTGCACTTTCCTCTAAAGCAAATCCCTAATACTAGCCCATGCCTATACCTAAACAAATAACCCAACACCAAACCTATCCAAACACTACAGTACCTATCGTGGTGAGGTACCCTGATAATTACTTCCAGCAGCACCAAAATAACCACATGCTGAGGCAACATGTTTCAAGTTTGAAAAGTCCATATTTTGCCATATATCTTTTTTGTGATGGGCAAAAATCACAAACGATCCTTCGCGATCGTATTCATGAATGTTGTATGCCATGCTGTTGTTGGCGGTGGTTCGCCAATGTCTGTTTGCGATGTTCACCCATCACTAATTTTTTTAAAGTGTGTACATCATAAGCGCACCAGTTCCCTGTGTTATCTGAGTGGTCATGCAGTTATGCCAGATTTAACCAGAAGGAGGTGCAGCAGGTAAAATCCAGAATTATGACACCCAGACAAGTCCCACAGCTAGTGATGTGCTAGTGCAACTAGTGCTACTCACATGCAAATAAGGGAATTTCCTTCAAAGGGGAAACTCCCTATAAAAGGTGTGCTTGCTGCTGATTATCTGACAGTCCAAAAAGTGGTAGAAACTGCTGATAGTGTCAGGTGTGAGCTGTCACAACAAGGAATACCTAATAAAGTTTTACTGTCAATTGCCAGAAACTTTACCCTGAAGCTGTGTAACATGTCCCTGATCTGTTCAATCAGAATTGTACTGCTTGATTGTTATTCAAATCTTAAAGAAACTGAGCAGAGTCAACACCTTTTTTTTGCAAAATAACAGAATTCAACTTGAACAAAATGATCTTTAAGCTTTACAAAACCAAAGTTGTCAATAACTTGAAACTGTAGAGTGGGTTACCGGAGCTGAGATTGAACTTCACTTAGAACTTAAAATCTCATTCCGCCTTTGGGATGCCCACACTTGGCCCCCAAAAGCTATATGCTTCGGATAATAGGCAGCATAGTAGGTCTGATCGATTTAAAAAAAAAAAAATTGAAGTGAAGTGAGCTATATCGTGTCATTGCGGAAATCGCTGCTTTGAGGATTCCGAAATCGTGATCTGGTTAAAATTCAATTTATCATTCAGGCCTACAGCATAGTATGGCTGTGCGGATAACACAGCTGTAAAAAGGATCTTACGGCTCCTTTCAACACAGACTCCCTTTTAGGCTGGTTTTACACTCACTGGGTGCAATGTGGTGCGTGCTCTGCAGAAATGAGGCTTCATATGACCCTGTGCGGCGACAGGTTCATATGCATAGACCACCCCCTGATTAGTGACATACTCCCTGCTAGGCAGGAAGTACGTCACTAGGATTCCTGTCGGTCCGAGCATGTGGGCTGCACTGCACTTCCATCGTGCACACTGCCTGCGTCAACCATTGACTTTAATTACTGCATGATCTGTGTGGTAAACGCTCTTAATGCGGTAATGCACTGCAGCCTTTGCACCAGCTCTCCTTAGTTTTGCATGTCCCTTGTAATGAGCTGCGGCGGGGAACACTACCGAGGTGCAATGCAACACGGCGAGTGTGCAAAGGGCCTTAAGAGAACCTGTGTAACAAATGTGCTCAACATTAAATTAATGTACAGATATAAGAAGACATAATTAGGAGTTGTCTGCTCTGTTTTCACATTTTGGATAGTAGATTTTATAATGACCGATTTAAATCTCTGACAAACAGAAAGTTTGGGTCCTGCTTTTCTCTTCCTCAGTATAAGTGAGGAAGACTGTTGGTAGCCATCAGGGACAACAAAGAGATGATTTGCATATTCAACAGTGATGCATTGTGGGACACCTCAAATCTCACTCCAACCTGAATAAACGCAAATACCTTCCGTTTTAAGAAGGCAAACTTAGGCTTAGTTCTAAATCTCATTTTTACCATGCTGGCTTGCAAAAGAACCTGGTTGCTATGGGCAGCAAGCATCGATTTAAATTGCATGCTAAACAAGTTGTACAAGGCTGTACAAACTTAAAGCTTGTGTCCACTAATCCTGTCACCAGAACCATATGACTAGAGATGGTGGCAGCTGACCAATGGGAGCAGCTTAATGAGGCAGAAAAGGGAGGCACAGTTTACAACTGGTTTGTTTTAATAATACTCTCCTCACGGATGTCACACATAATTACAACCTCAGCCTCCTTTTAAAACATCACCTCATGCCCTTCTAGAGATTCTTCACCAGATCAACTGCCCAACTGTCACCTGACACTTCTAACAGCCCTCTGTGCACACAGCAGTTGATCGCTGGAGTTTTCTTACACCAATTAGTAAACAGTTACTACTAGTACTATGGTGCATAGATTTACCTAATGTCTGATAATGTAAAATAACTACAACCTGAGCACCACAAAGTTAACAATTTAGTAGATACAAATGTAGCATGAATTTATTTAACCTTTGTACAACATTCTTGCAATATAGATCTAATATATGTGATGTGCAACAAAGCACTGTACAATTACATATTGACTATTTTTATTATCCCAGTAGACTGAGATGTGTTCGGTTTTAACAGAGGGTGAAAAAAAATTGGTTTGCACTTTAACATTAGGAGTACACGCTGCACCTATAAGCCCCTCCCTTTACAATTAGCTGTGCCACGACTGAGCAGAGTCCATACACCTATGAATCACACCTCTATAAATATTGCAAACAGTAATTTTACTATTCAAAAATGGGTAACTTTAAATAGTTAAAGTTTCACATTATGGGTTATAAAGTTCAATCTATTTCAGAGGGACACATCTGTAATACTCTGAATGTATGAAATCATAATTGCAGTTCCCTTAAAAACTTTAATTTTAAATTAATTTACCTTAAGAGCTAGCTGCATGGTTTTAGCATGAATCCTACTGATCCTGGGGACAGGAAATAAAATTCTGAAGTTTCAAGACTTCCTGCCACAGGATAGGAATGGTGATTTTATATGGGCAGTTTCTCTCACATCTGTCACTTATCTGGCTGTGGTAAATCTCATTGGTTGCAGTACACTGTACATTACTACTTTTTAAAAAACCTGATTGAATAAGCTCATAAAAAGTGACTTATCTCCCCAGACTAGACTGAAACTCCCACCAGGAATTTACTATGATGACAGAGGCAAAGGCTTACACTCCCAACTAAACACTCAGACATTTTACACATCCAGAAACCTCACTGCTCAGGCTGGCTATAATCCTTCATTAAAGTGGAACTAAGCTTTCAAAATCCCAGATAGTAAATCCTCTATTACTATTATTATTATTTAGTATTTATAAAGCACTGAAATCTTCTGCAGCTCTCTACAGAGTTCATAGTCTCATCTCCAACTTTCCCTTTAGAGGGGCTCACAAGCTAATCCTTACCATAGTCATATGTCCATTAGAGTCTAAGGCCAATTTAGGCATACGTATTAGTATGCAGCTGGTAAGCCGGGCGCAGGGTGAGCTGAATGATGGCTCACCCTGCTGCTGCTCAAATCTGCGGCGGTGTTTAATACTATTCCCCCTCCGTGTCTTCACAACACAGAGGGAGACTGGTGATTGATATTGTGGAACCTAGTTTTGGTGCTGAGCACTGTAACAACCTGCTATGCAATTAAGGGGGGGGGGGGGGGTCAATTAACTTATCTATTGTTTTTTTTTTTGAATGTAGGAGGAAAGCAGAGGGCCCAGAGGAAACCCCCTCAGAGACAGGGAGAACATACAGACTGCAGTTAGGCATTTGAACCTGGGACCCAGCACTGCAATGTGAAAGTGCTACTCAATACGCCACCATGCAGGGCAGGCTCTAAAGAAAAAGGGGGGGGGGGGGGGAAAGGAAGGATTCTGACAGTTTGTGGCAGAAAACAGGAATCAGCTGCAGATTTAAGTGTAAATAGGCTGCCTAGAGAGATTATATTTACTACAGAAATGTAATGACCACTGTTGCCAAGCAAGCAGCCAACAGGTCACAGGGCCATTTCCTGGAGGTAGAGAGCGTCCATTACCAAGTATTAAGGGCCTTCGGGCATGTGGCTCTAACTACAAAAATGGCAAACAGGCATGCAGAAATGCTGCAAGCTATGCAGCAAAAACATTGTTTAGGCCTTGTTAAAGCACTCTTTCTAGGAATAATGTAGTCAGTGGGTGGAGGAAATGCCCAACATTTACAAAACATGGTGTAATCTAAGAGTATTCTTGGATTATATATATTTATATATTGATCAGCCAAAGCATTAAAACCACCTGCCTAATACCCTCTTGTGCCACTAAAATGGCTCTGTCCAATCAAGGCATGGATTCCACAAGAACTCTGAAGGTGTTCTAGGGCATTAGGCCTGAACTTTGCCATTAGATAATTTAAAGTGTTCCCAAGGTGGTCCTAAAGCAAAAAAATAAAATACCAAAGAAGAGGGAAGCCTCAGGCCACCACTGCTTCCCAGGACCTACTAAAAAAATCATGTCCACATTCCCCTTCACTCACAATTGTGGCCGTGTGAGAGCACAGCTGTGTCATCGCTGCTCATGGATGCTCGTGGGCTCCAGCTTACTGCATAAGTGCGTCTGTACTCAGGTATGCTCAGCATGGCCCACTCATGCATAAAGAAAAGCGCAGCCCCGTAACATATCTAAGCTCTTGTCGGCTACGTTCCAGGAGGTCTGCTTGCAGCAACAGTGGGGGGTGAGGAGGACGTAGAAAAGCCTCTGCAATATCCAGAGGCTTCCCTCTTCTTAGGCAAGTACCAGTATACATTTACGCTTTTGTAGACGAGTACACTTTAAGCCTTATAAGCTGTGAAGTTGGGGCCTTATAGGATCGGACTGCTTTGCGCACAGCACAAACACAAATGCTTGATCAGATTGACATAAGGAGAATTTGTAGGTTCTGGTGCTCATATATCAATCGAAGGCACTTTTGATGGAGGATGAAAGGCAACATGGATACTGAGTGGTCTGCAGCTAGCTTACTGTTTTAGAGAAGCTCAGACCCAGCAATAACTGTTTAGTCCTTGTCAAAGTTGCATAGAACCTTGTGTGAAAACAGGACTTTTTATATATTCAGGCTGTACAGAATAAAAAAAAATGCAACTAAAAAAAAAAAATCTGACTGGAGGCAGCACATCAATACTACAATTCCATAACCTTACAGCAACCATAGTTCTGCCACTGCAGAAATCAGGAAGGTCATTATCAATACACAATCATTGCTTTATAGAAAGGAAAGCAGCAAAAGACTGAAGCTACAAGAGTTTCATGTTAATAATAAAGTCTAAGTTCAAAACACAAATTACAATGTGCATCACTTAAACCATGTTTTAAAGAATAGGTTTACTGAAATAGCAAGAGATAGAATTTAGATTCAGTGAGAATACAATAGCAATTAGCTGAACAAACCCAACACAACGAAGAGAAAAGGGAACCACTGTATAAAAGATTAGTATGTTACAAAGAACTGGACTGGTTGACATCCAGTGTCGGTCCTTATAAGGTCTATCCATAGATGTCAAATCTTCAATTTCTTCAACAACAATTATTCAGACCATGCCGACACCACTTGTTGAGTTAACATTTTAAGACATTTGGCATAACTAGTGACCCTGTCAGAAAGTTTTACTTATACACATGTATGCAGTGCTTTACTAAGAACAATAAACCCAATAATCACATCGTGGGTGACCATGAAATAAAAAGACTTACTCTTATGTCCCTACCATACTGTAGGTAAAATTCAGGGCTGAGCCAATTAAGCTGCCAGTAGGATTTTGGATTGGGGGAAACAGAACTCAACCTCTTTGTGGAAATCAGACTCTATAGCTGCAAGGTAAGAGTGGCAACCACCTAGTCACTCACTTCCTTCTGACAGCAGTCAGGATAATCTTCCCAACAGGGACAAACACACAGAAAGCCCAGGTGGATGACTCTCCTCTCTATCTAGAGTTAGAGGTATAGCTAGGCATTTGCTTTGATGGAGGGTTTAGTAGGAGTATAGAAAAAAATAAAAATATTACAAATGATTGTCAATACTTTCCTCCCAAATAAAACACATACCTCATGTACCCATGAAACCTACCTTTTGTCTGCTTGTCCTAAAAGGTCATCCTGTCACTTTATACTCCTACTTCATGACCATGTGTGAGGAACAGGAAACTCCCAGCTTTGTCTGAAATCCCTGCTCCTTCCTGCCTGTCTCAATACTGCAGCTGACACCGCTCTACTTATAAGAATTGATTTAGTTGCCACGGTCAACAAAATGTTCTTTTTTCCTCGTTGGTAAACATAGCCTGGTATTTCTACTCATCCATTCTATTGTCATGCGCCTTTAGGGTATTCTTTGACTCCCTGCCCCCACCTGCAAGCTTGCCTCATAAGCCAGGCTTTAATTACCAGCATGTTACAATGCTGATCCTGTCAGAGACGGATCTGTCATCACTGATTGTAGAACTGCAGCCCACTCCAAAATTCCTTCTGGAATTCGAAAGTTTTTAATGATGACTTAAAATATTTATACATGTTCTAAAAAAAGATTTTGCTTCCCTTTAAATAAAAAAAAAAAAAAATTATGATGTTTGTAAGTGTGGAGGGAGGAACGGGAAAGACTAAGGAAAAAAAAAAAAAAAAAAAGCCTTGCTTATGACAGACAAATAAGCTCTTTGTGTCAAATGAGGTGACCTGCCCGAAGTTTCTGCGGAGAATTGTGAATGGACAGTATTATGACTGTGCGGATGGACAGCCCCACATTTACTTCAACAGGGAAGAAATGAGAGAGAAAAGTTACAGAGCGGAAAAGGAGAAAAAAAAAGACAGGGAGGAAACAAAGAAACAAAATAATTACATACTGTTGACACGTTGACTCACATCAACCATACCAGCAGCTTAATATTTCAGCTTTTCAATGATATGTTCTGTAAGGCAGTGACTCAGACACCTTAACCATGTAGTCTCACTCCTACAGCTGCACTCACTTGACAAGTACATGGAGGCCCAGTGCACACCAAAAACCTCTAGCAGATCTGCAAAACGCTTTTTGGTTTTTGAAGCAAATTTTAGAGCGATTCTAGGCATGTTTAGAGACATTTTCTAAACATGCCTAGCGTTTTTTGGAGAGTTTTTGTGTAGCAGATTTCATATATTTTTCAAGTAAAGCTGTTACTGAACAGCTAACAGCTATAGTTCAGCTTCTGTCAATTATTATGCCTTATACATAATCGCCAAATATTACAAAGCTCCATACAATAAATGATGGGAAAACTACATGGACAAGTTAAAATTATTTGAAAGATAAAGCCCAAGCTGGCTACAATCTTAAGCTAAGCGCAAACAGACTTTGCTGACCTTTTGGTCACTATCCACGATCATTTCAGGTGACAGTTTAATGTATGTACTAGCTTCCCCACATATGAAGGTTTGCTTGTTGGATTTATTTTTCAGTGTAATAGTGTAACTGTATTCCCTGCGGTGGACAGATGTTGATGGATTGTTGGATACACAAAAAAAAAATAATTCCAGAAATGAAGACATGGGCTTATAAAATATTGAATATTAAATATACTGAATGCCGTTTTAGTTGGTAGCCAAGCAACAAGATAATGCCATATAAACAAAACTGAAATCTCATCTTTAGGGCTGGTTCAGACGGACGCTTGCGGAGCGTTCACCGCAAGCGTTCGGACCGTCGCGGTAAACGCTCCCATTCAAGTGAATGGGAGCGTTTACACCGAGCTTTTGCGCGCTTTTACCCGAACGCGGCGTTTGGGTCCCGATTTTCGCGAGCGTTCGGGCTGCCCCTGGAAGCAACATGTAGCTTCCAGGGAGCGGCCAACCGCGACGGCTAATGTTCCCCTACGGGGAAAAAAAACGCGACCGCATCACGACGCGACCGAAGGCTACTGAAAGCCTGACCGCGCAGCCGCCGCAACGCCCCCAGACGCGACGCCACACAGACGTCCGTCTGAACCAGCCCTTAGGTGGCCTGACTCTTGTCATTAGGGCTGGTTCAGACGGACGCTTGTGGAGCGTTCACCGCAAGCGTTCGGACCGTCGCGGTAAACGCTCCCATTCAAGTGAATGGGAGCGTTTACACCGAGCTTTTGCGCGCTTTTACCCGAACGCGGCGTTTGGGTCCCGATTTTCGCGAGCGTTCGGGCTGCCCCTGGAAGCAACATGTAGCTTCCAGGGAGCGGCCAACCGCGACGGCTAATGTTCCCCTACGGGGAAAAAAAACGCGACCGCATCACGACGCGACCGAAGGCTACTGAAAGCCTGACCGCGCAGCCGCCGCAACGCCCCCAGACGCGACGCCACACAGACGTCCGTCTGAACCAGCCCTTTTATGTGTGAACTCAGTCATAATGCTAACTCTGCATCCTCTTCCAGATAAGCAGCCTCAATCATTCACAGCTGATGAAGGGAGGGAGCAGTATAGTATTCACAATCCCTATGATTAAAGAGGCATCACCCTGCACTGGGTAACTGGCATGGTATTAATGAAAAGCTGAAGTCATGTAAAGAAGGTGCCTCCTGTCCTATACACGGCCTAAAAACTACCACACAAGCCATTCATTTAATGTCAGGAAGTAATATATTTCTATTTCAGTCAGTGCTAGAACCCACTGCAGTAGTGTATAGCTCTGCATAGATAATAGTTTGTTACAGAAGTCCACCTACGGCAAGTGTGAATACCCAGCTAAGCGCAAGAGTAAGTACAACAGGAGTGCTAAAGCCGAGGGACACAACACCTCCTGCACTGGCCGCATGAGACATCTGAGGGTTGTGTACCGCAGATTCAGAAATGAATTCTGTGAAGGTACAACACACAAACCCAACACCTCCTGCACTGGCCGCATGAGACATCTGAGGGTTGTGTACCGCAGATTCAGAAATGGATTCTGTGAAGGTACAACACACAAACCCAACACCTCCTGCACTGGCCGCATGAGACATCTGAGGGTTGTGTACCGCAGATTCAGAAATGGATTCTGTGAAGGTACAACAGACAAACCCAAGAGAGCTGCGGTTGCAGCTACCAGCTCCTCTTAAGAATTGATATTTGTTTAGAAAAATGTGGTTAAAAAGGTGGAAGAAAGTAAATCAAACATGGAAATTCCAGGAAAAAATAAAAAAAAAGTTTTAGTTTTATGTAATGTGGAAAGGAGAGGAATCTTTTTATATTTATTTATGGGTGCCCATGTCTGTGTGTACATTTCCCCTCACTCCCTCTGACAGGAAGTGGGAAATCCCTTCAGTGACAGCAAACTATAGCAGGGCTGTGGAGTCGAAATCTAAGCAATTTTTGGGTACCTAAGGTTGGAGTCAGTGGTTTCATAAACTGAGGAGTCGGATAATTTTTGTACCAACTTCACAGCCCTGGACTGTAGGACACCTAGGAGGCCTATCATGATTTATTTGCGGTCTTTTATTTCAGGTCCCAGGGATAGGAAATAAGAAAAATCTTCACAGGTGTAGACAGGCAAAAGTACATGTATAAAGCAAAGAGATTTTAACCCTTCTCATACTATCCAAAAATGTTACATGGAGTTAACTTTTAATGAACAATTACTTTAAAATCCACAAAAACTTTCTGAAAAAAAAGGATGATCCACCAAAATGGAGGACTGCTGACCTCATTTCCTTTACAACATAAAGTGCATCTTATATAAATGAAGCCAGTTATAGGGGGGATCCATGGTTATCTACACAGTGTTCTGTTCTATCATTTAAGACTGTTGAGAATTGTGCAGCGGACAAAAAAAAAAATTAAAAAAAAATTACATGATCTTGTTTCTTTCCAATTTATGGGAAATTCAGAAGCTCCATCTGCTAATCACTTTGCATCCGTTCCTCCAGCTCCCCTGAGATACGATTTGCATATGGAGAAGTGTGAGAAACAGACATGACGGCAGTAGCTTCGGAAGTCGAGAATCTCAGCCAACAAAGTTTCAGCTTGAACTGAAGACTAAATTGCTTACAAGAAGACATGAAGGAAATGTCTCCCGATTTGCTCAATGGTTGATTTACCTACATCTCCTAGGCAGATGCCTTTGTAGTAAGAGACTGCTGTCTGCCAACACCAAGAGATTGATTTACCAAGCCTCTCCAGCCTGGCGATTTCTGGAAGACAAGCAATTCTTCATGCATGAACATCTGTACAGTCACATATTTATGCACTTTGTAGTATGTGTTGCTATGGAATGGTTTGATATGACCTAGAGGAAAACAGCAAACTAGCCCATGAAAAGGAGAGAACTTTGCAGAACACATATTTCACAAATCAGGCCCAAATGTTCACATTCTCAAACTCTGGCAGTGTAGATGCCTGATGGGTAAATTAACTGGTGAATTACATGTATCAATAAGCCGAGCCATTCTAGTACCCTTTCCTTGTGTCAATCATGGGTGATTGAGCAATCATGTGAAAGGATGGCAAGGGCACCTACTTCCATGCACAGCATTCTGCATAACAGCTAGCCTCTTAGGTGAAGGAAACAAGGATCCTTTCACACTGTTTCCAGGGACGGATTTACCATAAGTAACTGTAGGGACATCCCTACAGGTGCCTGATAATGGATAGGTGGCTCACTCCCCTCCCTGAATTCCCCCCCCCCCCCCCTACTTCTCTATGCAGAGTCTGAGCAGAGCAGAAATGAAAAGTTACTGACCTTGCCCTCTGCATTCCACTTAGGAGATCTCCCTTCAGTCAGGGACACCACTAGCTACTTAATACTGAGGGTATCTCTGGCTACCTAATGCTAAGGGACACCTGTAGCTACCTATGATGGATAAGGGAGAAGTGACAGCTGGGCCAGCCAGCACACTTGTGGTGCGGTTCTGCAGAGGTTTGTAGAGGGCAAAGTCTAGGGCACCAGGACATCTGTGCCTATAGGCTCCTGTGATGTAAATTCAGGCCTGACCGTGTACGTTGCATCACAACTGCCAATACCATCACAACGTGACACAAGAATATTCCTATAGTGCTTTAACTTTGTATGCAGTACGGCAAATTCTAATGGACTAATGCACAACATGCTGGGAGTTAACTGGGTAATGCACATGTTTATAGTGGCAGTGAAGCATACTTTCATTTTACTGTTTGCTTCACCACACAGTCTCACTGCCGTGGTTCAACTTTCTGGCACCATTGCGATGGTATCAAAAAGCAAAGTGCACACTGTGACAGGGTCCTTAGGCTGACAAGACATCACTTCATTATCTGGGAATTGAACTGTGAAGTTCTCTTAAAGAGAATGGATTGCACAGAGCCTGTAGGTAACTGCTGGATCAGGTTTAGGTTTTAATTCATTTTGGGTAGTATGGAAATGGGTTAGAGCCTTTTTGGGGCTGCTTGTATTGTTATGAGGGCACATGTCCTTCCTGTCCTGACCAGTACAGACAGCAAAAAATTAAAGCTACACAGTGAAACAGAGTTGCTACTACTGATCAAGTTTTCATGGTCATCCCTCATTTCCTGTCCCCAGGATCACCAGCGTTTATATAAAAGTACACCGCATCTTCCTAGGCCGTAATACTGACCCTCTACATCAAAGTGCCTTCTCAGTTACCTCAAAGAGAAATCACTACAGCTAGGATACCTTATTTTTAAATTTTGGGAAAGAGGACAACATTGCAGACCAGATATGTCTCAAATGCAACACTGTGGTATATATATATATATATATATATATATATATATATATATATATATATATATATATATATATATATATATATATATATATATCTCAAATGCAAGTGCTATATAAGGTCAATCAATCAGTTACCAGGGACAGAAAAGTAAAAGTGGCCACACACACCATACAAATGAATTATCCAATTTTTCACCAAATTCGATCATTACAATCCGTTCTCCCGAAAAATCGAGAGCTTTTCTTTGATCGAGAAATCTGATCTGATCTCACCCCCCCTTTTTTTTTTTCGATTTTTGGAGATTGGACATGTTGGAAATTTCAGACCAACTTAATTAAGAATTGTATGGCGTGTGATGGATTGTCAATTACTTGATGTACAGTTCCAATCAATTTTTTTCTAAACTTTCAATTATTTTATTCATGATTGGGGAAAAATGTAACAAAGGTGTGTGGTACATTGGTCAGATTTTTGAATTGTTACAATCAGTCAGAAAAATGGATTGCTATTCTTGAATTGAACAGAAATTTAAAAAAAAAATGGTATAGTGTGTGGCCACCTTAAGGCAGAACCTCTCTACTGGGGAAACAGAGTCCAAAAATGAGTTTTTAACCTCTTTTTAATCTATCCGAAACTTAAATAATGTATTTTCCTGGAGTTGTGCTTTAAACAATACTAAAACACAGTGATGAAAGAGTCAGGCACAAGTTACAGGGATAAAAAGCAGAATAAACACTGCACAGGGCAATCCTGCACAAGTGATGCTGATATGCAGATATTTAAGAAGAAAGAAAAAAAGAAAAAAAAAAACAGTTAAAAAGAGTTAAAGTTTTACATGAAAGCATCTTTTCTGTCACTTGGCGAATGGGCAGCTGGCACTGAAGAGATGAATAAAAGTCAAAGCGTGACATTTTCTTTTGGGACGCAATGTCCTTGGCTTCAGGCTATCACCCACCTAACATAAAATTCTGACAGCAGCAGGGGGCCAATAATATTTCAAATTAAATGCATAACATCTGACTCAGTGAAGACCGCCAAGTATAGGTGAGAAAGTTCCAGGTTTAAGATAACCAAAAAGATGATGGCTATTACTGAGACCGCAAATTTTTTAAACGCCAGGTAATTTTTTACTTCTCAGGCATGGCTGTCATCCGCACTCTTGAAATACAGTCATGTCATAAGGACTGTTGTAGTTTTGCACAAAGAAGTGCAATGTGTAATACTGAAGCGTTGGGAGTGGGAGACTGCAGTTTTGTGCATGGTGGGTAAAGTGAACCTCCAGACTAAAAATCGACTCAGCAGCACTGAAAAGGCCTGGTGTTTCTTTAACAGTTTCACAGCATCAGAACTTTGTTTCTCTTATACAAGCCTCATTTTTAGCTGCACAGAAGAAAACTGCCCGGGCAGTTTTCCTCTTATGCTGTGCAAAGCATGATGGGATTTCTGATGTTGTTGTTCTCGTTCTGCTGTTTTGGTACAATTTTTTTTTTTTTACATTTTGAATTTGAAATTTGAAGCCTAGTGCGTACAGCTGGGAGGGGTTATCAGGACACCGGACAGTTGGAACTGTGTATCATGCTCCCTGTCACCTCCTTTCAACCAAAAATATGGCTGCCCCCATGACAAAGATGGCAGCCATGAATCACAAACATTTGCCTGTTCTTTTAAAACAGGGTGGGTAAAATGTTATATTACCTATCTATTCTAATTAACATAACTAATGTAACTTAAAGAGACACTGAAGCGAAAAAAAAATTATGATATTATGATTTGTATGTGTAGTACAGCTAAGAAATAAAACATTAATATCAGATACATCAGTCTAATTGTTTCCAGTACAAGAGGAGTTAAGAAACTCCAGTTGTTATCTCTATGCAAAAAAGCCATTAAGCTCTACGACTTTCAAAGTCGTGGAGAGGGCTGTTATCTGACTTTTAATATCTCAACTGTTTTCTTTTTCTCTGCCAGAGGAGAGGTCATTAGTTCACAGACTGCTCTGAAAGAATCATTTTGAATGCTGATTGTTGTGTAATCTGCACATATTAGAGAATGATGCAATGTTATAAAAACACTATATACCTGAAAATAAAAATATGAGAATATTTTCTTTGCTGCTAATCTTCTAGTAATTATTCATAGTACACAACCAATTCATTATATCATATATTTTTTCTCTCGCTTCAGTGTCTCTTTAATGACAGTATGTTTGTTTAGGCTGAAGTTCCCCTTTAAGCAAGTCAAATGGCCATAGCAAGACAAGTGCAAAAAAACACCATAGAAGCTGCTGAACAACACGGATTTTGAATGGTTGCTCTGGAGTAGAGCCCCAATTCTCTTTACACCTTTGATAAATCAGTGCCATAGGTTTTTTTTTTCCATTTCCTATACCATGGAAAAGTGGAGTCTCACTTTAAGGTAAAGAAGGGTACGCACTGTGCAGCAGGTTTTCAGGGAGTATTTTTAGCTCACCTGTTGCATTCGGTTTCCCCACACCCTGAACGTGCTGTAGTATTTTCATGACTAATCAAGAGGAAATACTGTACAAATGAATGAGCAAAGGGTTATTTAGACTATCTGAATTTAATATACGTGAGGTAAGCAAACAATGACACAATAGACTCCGATGATGCATTCATCTTCCTGCAAACTGGTTTTTGCTGTCATAAGTTATGTGACCCACTTGCACGCAGTACTATCAAACATACCATAGTACAGTCACTGAGCTACCAGGAAGAGACTGACATAGTGAGTGTAAGAGGAAGGAGTAGAAGCAAACACAGCTCCTGGCTGTAACAGAACTTCCACTGTAAATCGTACAAAACTCCAGCAAAAAATTCTTTACTGTATTTCAAAACAGATTATGTAAGGTCTGTTTCACACTGCCTCCGATTTGCTGCATTTTGCAATCAGTCTCTGATCACTCGTGAATCGCAAAACACAAGGACTTTGGGATAGGATGTAAAAATCGCATGCATACGTTCACATTAGTGTGATGTGACTGGAATGCGATTTTGCTCAGCCGCAAACATTGTTCCCGCTTAATTTTTAAAAAAAAATGTTTTAAGGGTCTGTGCTTGTGTTGTGAAAAGGGAGAGGAGCAGGAAAATCGTGTAGCAAATCACAGTGCTATGCAATGTTCTTGCGATCCAACAATTTAACTTTTTTCCCCTATTCCTCCATTGGAAATCACAAATGCAGTCGTGTCCATGCAACCCGCCTGCGATAATTGCAATGAAAAGCGCATGTTGTTGGTAGAGGAAATCAGGAACACAGTGTAATTGCTAAGCCAGTCCTGCTCTTGCGTTACTGCCTTGTGGACCCATCTGCATCCTGTGCTTTTTCCTCATGCATTGACGTCATGTATGGCATGTAGGGGGATGGCCCAGGGAGGCCAAGGAACTTTACCTGAGTGACTGGGCAACATCAATCCAGGAGTCACACATCAGCAGCAGTGTGAAGTCAATGGGGTGAAGCCATGGACAAAACTTAAATATTTTCAGCCCCTCCCTAGTGTCAGTATCCTAGCCTCTAAGGTGACCATACATTGTAGATGGGGAAACAGATTCAATAATTAGATAGATTCCTCTTGGATTTCTTCTGGAAATGTTTGCACATGCTGCCACACATATTTCCAACAGAAATCTATGCAACCACCTCCGCCTGCCAGGCCTCCAGGTCTCCTCCATGTGATGTGTGACCAACCCCTCGCCCAGGACACAGTGAGTGTGCAGTGTAGTTTTGCCCCATCTGTCGCCTCCTTCTCCGCATCTTTCTCCATTGCCGCTGGGGCGCCTGTACCTTGTGACCCCGCCACATGTATGTGATTGTCAGTACATGCAGTGAGGTCACAGGGATACAGGCACAGATGGGGGGGGGGGGGGCACAACAGAGCGATGCACACAAGAAGCTTCAGGTGGCAACAAGAGGGGCGAGTGGGGTGCACAACCACAAAGGGGGTTGTGGGCTGCTGTACAGGATTCTCGGCAGAGGTGGCCGCTCTCGGCAGAGTTCATTCAGTGTGTGTACACAACTTTTGTGCTGTCCGTTAGGATCGAGCTCGATTTTTAAAGGATATCCGAGGTGAAAATAAACTGATGAGAAAAACAATTGTATCTATCATCCTCCTCCCACACTTTCATTTTATATTTAAATCTAGTTTTGTAATTTTTTACGGTTTCATTTTCTCTGCTCAATGACACAGTCATTGAGGTATGCCAGAGCTAAAATCTTTGAATTGACACTTTATCTCTTTCCTGCTGCAGGAAGCCATTTACTGACAGGAAAGTGATTTATGGCACGACGGACCAAGAGACGGCCTCTGGCAGGCCATGTGAGGAGGGGGAACAATGGGCTTGAATGTTGTTGGCTTTATAAGTCATCGGGGACACACTTGTACATATGCTAGATTCTCAGTTGAGTTGAGCAGCTGCCTAGGCCAAGTGTCATCCAGTGTGCCTAGCTTAAGGCCTTGTTCATAGGGCAGTAGCTGGACTGGGCATGTGTTTAGTGGTAAACCAGCTGTCAGTGGCATGGAGGTACCTATATCAGGCATTTAGCTACTTTCACCACTGCCTACACAATGCACCTTGATGAGGTGGTTTTCCCCATTAATGTTTGGAAAAACACCCACAATCACCTGTAAGTTGCAAGTTGTCACAGCCCACACTACCACTAAATTAATTG
Source organism: Hyperolius riggenbachi (assembly GCF_040937935.1). Taxonomy (NCBI): domain Eukaryota; kingdom Metazoa; phylum Chordata; class Amphibia; order Anura; family Hyperoliidae; genus Hyperolius; species Hyperolius riggenbachi. The sequence goes on along the minus strand of NC_090651.1, from coordinate 225,527,055 downwards.
ATCTAAACCGTACATTTATAGGTATGGATTGTGATGGTGAACCCTGGCCACAGTGCAGAGTGTACCCTTTCCCTTCAAAACATGTGTCAAGCACAGCAGACCTTTGTTGCCAAACACTTTCACCAGTTTGATGACAGTATACGTTAGAGAGTGCCTCACCAAGCTCACTATGCCACCACAGGTCAGCACACTGAATGGCCTGCATTGAATGATGTCCAGTTACTGGATCTCTAAAGTGCAGTCAAACCTTTTAAAAAAAAGTGTTTTCATTACAATGCCTTTCAGGAAAAATGAACTTTTACAAGATAAAAAAAATAATAATCCTAAAACAATAAGCACTAACAATACCCAACATGTAACAGGAAAAAAAACAACTCTGCTCATACAGTTTTAAAAGCACACCTGAATTGAGAGTGATATAGAGGCTGCCATATTCAATTTTAAACAATGCAAATTGCCTGTTAGCCCTGCTGGTCTCTTTGGCTGCAATACAGTTTGAATCACACACCTGAAACAAGCATCGAATCCAATCAGACCCTGAACAAGCATGCAGATCAGATATTTCTTTGGCTAAAAGTAATAGAGGCAGAGGATCAGCAGGACAGCCAGGCAGTTGGTATTGCTTATAGGGAAATAAATAAATATGGCAGCCTCCATATCCTTCACTTGAGGTTCCCTTTAAATCATCGTACCAGGCAAACCAGAGCTTTACAATTGGTATGGTTTAAAAGGAAACATGGCAGCTTCCATATGCCACTCAGCTTAGATGTACTTCAAAGAGAACCTGAGGTGAGATGGATATGGAGGTTGCCACATTTATTCCCTTTAAATAATACCAGTTGCCTGGCAGTCTTCCTGATCCTGTGACTAATAGTTTTAGCCACAGAACCTAAACAAGCATGTAGCAGATCAGGTAAAAAAGGAAGAAACCGAGAGCCCAATATAGTGTAGTATGTTAATAACTAGTGGAAAATATAAATAGTGAGATGTAGATACTCACAAACATGGGTTACCACATAGGCAACCACTGTATATGCAGGTGAGGAGATTATACCTGTCCTCACTCAGGATTAAGATGTCGCTCTCTGTAGATCGGAAAGAAAGGGGTAGGTCACCCCTCCACCAGGGGTGACCACAGTATCGTAGTAAAAGAACAGAGGCGCCAGCAGGACAAAAATCCTGCTGGCGCCTCTGCTTCATCAGGCAATAGAGTGGGGACAAACAGAATTTCGCCAATAGCACGTGTAGCGCCTCTCAGAGGTGCTACACGTGCTATTGATGAAATTATGTTTGTCCCCACTCTATTGCCTGATGAAGCGGGCTGTGCCTGCGAAACACGTTGCATCTTTGGGGTACCTTTAAAGAAATGTGTTTATACTAATTCAGACAGTCATTTCGGGTCTGCTTTCTGGAGGTAAGTCCACCACTGCCTCCCATCAACTGTCAAAATTTTTAGCGAATTTTGTCCTGCTGGCGCCTCTGTTCTTTTACTACGATGTAGCAGATCAGGTACTCTGACTTAGGTTTTACTAAATTAGCCATATGCTTGTTTTAGGACTCAGACATTACTTATGCCAGAATATCAACAGGGCTGCCAGGCAACTGGCATGGTTTACAAGGAAATAATTTTGGCAGCCTCCATATCCCTCTCACCTCAGGTTCTTTTATGGTCTGTATATTTCTAGCCTACTTAAAATGGTACTTTTACAGCAAAATATGCTGATTTTTTGACAGAATTTGGTAATGTTACAGAACAAGAGTATTTTTTATTGTTAGTGAGGACTCAATATACAGTTTAAAATATTTTTTTTTCACAAATTTCTTTTGAGTGGCTTAGATGGCCATGAACAGTCTAATATGAGCCTGTGCTGGTACTGACTGACAGCTTGGAGACTAGACCATTTCTCAGCTGGGACAGAGCATCACTGTAAATCATCCTCTCCTGATATTAAAAGGGCTTATTCATCCCTCAGCAGCAGCAATCCCATTTACTACATCTCTACCACCACATACAAGAACATGCCAACTGTTCACTCTGCAATCTTTTTCAAATTAGACAAAGTACAGGCCACTCATCTACAAATACCTGTGAATTGGCAGCAGATATTAAAGTATTATGCAGCAAGTATGATGTATGCAATGCAGACCTATATTGTGGTGAAGTGATAGGCTACCTACGCCGCTGACTCCCCATTGTTGGAAATGTATAAATACTGTAAGTTCTCTTTGTATCAACTCTACAAGAAGAGGCGGTGTGGCCACAGTGATGGTGGTACTGGCTAAGGATAACTGAGCCAATGCCACTGTCACATAACCACACCTTTTAAGTTCCTCAAAAGATGAAATATCAAGTATTAACGATTGAGAAGGTAACTTTGGCTATATCCCGCTTTTATTCAGAGTTACATCAGTTTCCGGGGGTTTAGACACAGTTCCAAGGTATTGGTGTAGTAATAGTGGTAAATTGAAGACTTGAGCATACAGGTCAACGCGCCAAAAAGTTGACACTTGTACATTACAAGAAAGAAACAGCCACGACAACATGACTTGGCTTAAGTCAATATACGGCAGGCAGGATTACAACATATATTTACAGTCACCAGCACCATATTGCACCTCTCAGATAAGGATCAGTGAGTCACCATTATTGCTCACCTATGTTCCAGTGAGATCTCAGTACACTGTGCACTACTATTCTGAGGAGTCACCGGACTGCTTAGAGGAAAAGCTCGCAAAAGCAGCACCTACTAAACCTGACCCACAAAGGAGGGATTTTTTTTCCAACCAACCATAAGAGATGACAATCATGTCACGTCACTATATTCTCCTTAGCTGGGGCTACAGACCTGGTTCACTGGAAGTTCTGATCAGACAAGGACGGTGAAAGAATAACTCCGGGCAATGAAATTATAAGCACTCCGTTTTTTTGCTTTGCATGAAGCCAGTTATTAGAAAAAAAACTACATGTGCTTTTTTCTAATGGTCTTTTCATGGTGCATCAGCTGCATTGCCAGAATAAATTCTGCATGTCAATTCACTGCCCATACAATTCTATTGGCCTGATCACATCTCTGCATAGCAACAGATCACAGTATTCCAGCTTGCTGCATGCAGACTTTGAATTAACGCCCAGTCTCCGTTGCAGTTCACAAACGTAAGGCATGTATTATGCAATGCGCACAGTGTGAATCCAGCTTAAAAAATAAATAAATAAATAAATCTCCTTCCATATTGGGTGAAGTCTTAACAGTACTCAGCCTTCAGTCCTGAATACGTTTAGTGGAAGTCTAAAAGTAGGATTTTGTCATTGCTATTACGCATTTTTATACTTTCACAGTTTTCCGCAGCACTTTACAGAGTGGATTGAATTTTTTTATGTCAATAGCTAACTTTTTCCTCGGCCTCCCCCACGTTAGACTGTGAACCACTGAAGGACAGTTATTGATGTGACTTGTTCAAAAGGCTTCCTACAGATAAAATTGTTTTGGTGTAAATGTACAATAATAAAGAATAACACATATTCCACTTATTATAATAATATGTAATACACTTGTATTACATATTATTATAAGTGGAATATGTGTTATTCAAGGGGTTTGATTCAAACTAGTAAAACCCAAAATCATCATAACAAGCAGACAACTGGTATTTTGTCAGATGGAATACAGGTGGGCTACATTCGCTTTACATGTAAAGTTTTCCTTCAGGAATTGTGGACTACAACTACTGATCAGTAAACTAGGGACTGCAAAAGTAAGCCAGGCTTTGCAGAAGTTCCACACAGCAAAAGAGGAAGTGTATTAAACAGCAGCCCATACCTACAGCACTAGACAGGTCCATAGTGCATATTTACAATGCAGATTGCTTTAGAATATGCACTGACAAAAAAAAATACAAGGCAGCAGCCTGTAAAATAAAAACACCTCACCTTTCTTCACCCCTGACAGTTGCTCAGCAACCATTCTTGTCCTACCTGTGTTGCAGGTGCACCTTCAGCCAGCGACACACCCCCTTAAAGTGACACATCCAGTGCTAGAACTTACTATTTAATGTTAATAACTTGCTAGGTTTTTATTTTTCCTGATTAAAAATGTCGGTAAATTCCATTATAACAACAAAAATAAAATAATTTACAATTATTATATTTATCTAATTTAAAATTAAACTATCATTTAAAGTAAACTCAAAAAGTTTTCAGCATTGGCTAAACAGTAGGATCATTCTTATTCACAGAAAGCACCAGAAGTCCTCAGAACTTTATACTAACCTGATCTAACCTCTCCCCATGCCCAGGAGACTACAAAAACACTAGAGCCCTATCCTGCCAGCCAACTGCAACCAGGGCCAACAAGGACCTACTGTGACACAAGGGAGCTGATTGAAAAAACAGCAACGCACACAAGCCAAAAGAGAGCCAGAGCCACACGCTGGTACAGAGCTAGGGACAGGAATATCCCCTGTACAAGAGAAGTAAGGCATTGCAACAGAGAGTCACAGCAATACATGAGGGTGATATTGCTGGACCAAAGAGCTTACACTTGACAACCTAATGGTGTGTGTGTGTGTTTCTAAGCTGCAAGATTTGTAATATCAGCTTTATGTGAGTATTGCAGAAAACTTTGCTGTTCATAATAATGAACAATTACATTCTCCAGTAACATACAATATGCGGATGAGTTTGTACAAAACACTACATGTTTAACTGTACAAATCTTACCAAAGTAGCCCTGATTTTTTTTTATTAACATTAACTGTACAGTTGTGCAGACCATTGTATGAATGTATTTTTTTTTTACAATTTGAATCAAGAACCCTTCAGGCTTTCCAACACAATTCAGCAATATGCTAGGATGTTCATTTCTTTACAATGGTTAGTACTGCATACGTTTTATACAGTAAAGATCCCTGTACTGTGCAACACTATGTAAACATTGGACAATGCTGGTCCCCAGATTATATTACATTACTCAGATCATCATGCTACATATCACAGCAAATCTTGGATTATATCATTGCTTCCCTTTCAATGACCTGTATCAGAGATAAGGGTTTAATAGGAGCTTAGTGAAACATATGTAATGTTGGACAACCTAAAGGGCCCTACACTCAATATTATTCAGACAGTAGTACTATGTTATAGTGTTCTGAATACTATACGGTTGATAGAGAGTTTTGCTCAGCATAGTGCTAATACACATTATGAAGATCTGCACTGGTGTACTGTTCTAGACCTATACTGGTCAATGGTACAGATCCTTCAACCACACTGTTCAATATTACCAAGATCCATATTCTATTATTAGACACAGTACTGAACATTATTACTAAAGATTACATTTTTCCAACAGGTTACTGAAATCCTCAAGCAGTACTAAGTTATATCTCACAACATGATGGGCAATCTCTAATCACTTATACTATACATATATCACTTTATTTTGTCAATATGCCTTAACTATTGAGAAGATAAAAATACAGCATTTTCATTAAAATATTTTTACCCTAATAAACAGAAGTATAATTTCAGCCAGAGCAGCTATGTAAGCCTACTAGACATTAGGCAAAATAGTTTTGAGTATATAACCTAGACACAACTGCGTAACATTTATACTGTAAAATATCACAAGACCATAGAGAGCTAAGGTATAGGATTGTCCTACATGTCACTATAAGGAGTGCACTGTTCAAGACCACATGTATCTATAGGATTGAGATAAACTAGACGTGTACACATCTCGTGGGACCACTGAAATGAATACCTTGCACTGATCCATGTTACTGAAATCCTTCTGGGAATAATATATAGTTCACTAATCTGTAGGTAATAAGTCATATTTACAACTTTGTTCAGTTCCTTGCACATCCCCCTAGACAAGTGCAGCCACTAAAACGTCAGGTTATTATAAAGGTACCCACTATAAATAATCCAAGAGATATCCAATAGAGGCAAGTAAGTGGGCAAAAGAGCTCCTGGTTAGTTACCTCTGCAGTGTGCTCAGTCCCTGTGTTGATCTCTCAGAGCCAGCCAGATAGTTCCTTGTACATTGTAGGAATGGATCCTCTGTACTGCTGCTGCTTCCGGAACACAGAGCATTCCAGGCTGATCTTCTGTACAGAGAGCTGCTTGTACTGTTCCCTACACGCGCCTCCTCCACATTCACCAACCAGTGTGTAATTCCTACTGGCTGCAAAACCCTGCATAGGTTATATGAATGGGCTGGCCAGTGACGTCACTCCCTGACACCCACTCCCAGCTCGTGCTTCTTAAAAGGGCGACAGCCAATGTATGTGTACAGATTGTGAGGTGGGACCCGGGTTATGTTTGTAACGTGGAATCTGTTATTCACTTGTATGAATTTATCAACTCCAGCACTGCCTGTACTTTTAAATGCCCAAGTTGCCAAGGAAATGCTCACTATCTCTCTTTATGTTTAAGTGGAATATGTTAGATTAGATTGTTATCTCATGTGAGGGACAGTAATTTGTAAGGCAGGGATACAATACAATACAATAACATTTCTATAGTGCTTTTCTCCCATAGGACTCAAAGCGCTTAGGCTCTCTCAGATTCAGTAATTAGTAGGATGAAGTATTCACACAACAAAAGTTATATTTCTGCAAATGCCAAACTGAACAGGTGGGTTTTCAGTCTGGATTTAAACACGTCCAGGGATGGGGCTGTCCTGATCTGTTGAGGTAAAGAGTTCCAAAACGTAGGGGCAGCATGACAGAAGGCTCTGGGACCAAAAGTTTCCAAGTGGACTCTGGGTATGACTAGATTATTAGAACCTGTGGATCTGAGAATGCGGGGATTGCTACGCAGCTGCAACATATCTTTCATGTATCCAGGGCCTAGATTATTCAGGGATTTAAATGTCAGTAGGCCGATCTTGAATAGGACCCTCCATTCTATAGGGATCACACTAAAGCCTGGGACCCACTAGCAGCACTTTTCTAAGCGCTAGTGATTTGCATTGGACCTGCTATTTAATCTACGTTTTTTTTGTTTTGTTTTTTAGAAAACCACATCCCTAAGTGAGCTGACATACAGTGGGTTGCAAAAGTATTTGGCCCCCTTGAAGTTTTCCACATTTTGTCATATTACTGCCACAAACATGAATCAATTTTATTGGAATTCCACATGAAAGACCAACACAAAGTGGTGTACACATGAGAAGTGGAACGAAAATCATACATGATTCCAAACATGTTTTACAAATAAATAACTTCAAAGTGGTGTGTGCATAATTATTCGGCCCCCTTTGATCTGAGTGCAGTCAGTTGCCTATAGACATTGCCTGATGAGTGCTAATGACTAAATAGAGTGCACCTGTGTGTAATCTAATGTCAGTACAAATACAGCTGCTCTGTGAGGGCCTCAGAGGTTGTCTAAGAGAATATTGGGAGCAACAACACCGTGAAGTCCAAAGAACACACAAGACAGGTCAGGGATCAAGTTATTGAGAAATTTAAAGCAGGCTTAAGCTCAACACACACCATACAATCTTGGTTGTACAGATTTACCAAATCCATGTAGTATAAGGGCCAACAGATTGAAAATACCTGGAATGATTGATTGGATAAGCTCTTATACTACATGAAAGTGGTAAGATTGAACAACCAAGATTGTATGGTGTGTGTTGAGCTTTAGGCTACAAAAAGATTTCCAAAGCCTTGAACATCCCAAGGAACACTGTTCAAGCGATCATTCAGAAATGGAAGGAGTATGGCACAACTGTAAACCTACCAAGAGAAGGCCATCCACCTAAACTCACAGGCCGAACAAGGAGAACACTGATCAGAAGTGCAGTCAAGAGGCCCATGGTGACACTGGACGAGCTGCAGAGATCTACAGCTCAGGTGGGAGACTCTGTCCATAGGACAACTATTAGTCATGCACTGTACAAAGTTGGCCTTTATGGAAGAGTGTGCAAGAAGAAAGGCATTGTTAACCTCCTTGCCGGTTCAATTCCTCCGGCAAGGAGGCAGCGCAGGAGTTTTTTTTTTTTTTTAAATCATGTAGCGAGCCTAGGGCTCGCTACATGATAGCCGCTGAGCGGCGGCATCCCCCCACCCACTCCGATCGCCTTCGGCGATCAGAGTAAGCAGGAAATCCCGTTCAGAACGGGATTTCCTGCAGGGCTTCCCTGGTCGCCATGGCGACGGGGCGGGATGACGTCACCGACGTCATGGACGTCATAGGGAATCCCGATCCGCCCCTCAACGCTGCCTGGCACTGATTGGCCAGGCAGCGCAGGGGTCTGGGGCGGGGGGAGCAACTCGGCGCGGCGGATTGCGGCGGAGCGGCGGCGATTGGAAGTTACAAGCAGCTAGCAAAGTGCTAGCTGCTTGTAACAAAAAAAAATTATGCAAATCGGCCCAGCGGGGCCTGAGAAATCCTCCTGCGCAGGTTACCCCGAACTGAGTTCGGGATAAGCGGCAAGGAGGTTAACAGAAAGCATAAGAAGTCCCGTTTGCAGTTTGCCACAAGCCATGTGGGGGACACAGCAACCATGTGGAAGAAGGTGCTCTGGTCAGATGAGACCAAAATGGAACTTTTTGGCCTAAATGCAAAACGCTATGTGTGGCAGAAAACAAACACTGCACATCACTCTGAACACACCATCCCCACTGTCAAATATAGTGGTGGCAGCATCATGCTCTGGGGGTGCATCTCTTCAGCAGGGACAGGGAAGCTGGTCAGAGTTAATGGGAAGATGGATGGAGCCAAATACAGGGCAAACTTGGAAGAAAACCTCTTGGAGACTGCAAAAGACTTGAGACTGGGGCGGAGGTTAACCTTCCAGCAGGACAATGACCCTAAACCTAAAGCCAGGGCAACAATGGAATGGTTTAAAACAAAACATATCCATGTGTTAGAATGGCCCAGTCAAAGTCCAGATCTAAATCCAATCGAGAATCTATGGCAAGATCTGAAAACTGCTGTTCACAAACTCTGTCCATCTAATCTGACTGAGCTGGAGCTGTTTTGCAAAGAAGAATGGGCAAGGATTTCAGTCTCTAGATGTGCAAAGCTGGTAGAGACATACCCTAAAAGACTGGCAGCTGTAATTGCAGCAAAAGGTGGTTCTACAAAGCATTGACTCAGGGGGCCGAATAATTACACACACCCCACTTTGCAGTTATTTATTTGTAAAAAATGTTTGGAATCATGTATGATTTTCGATCCACTTCTCACATGTACACCACTTTGTATTGGTCTTTCACGTGGAATTCCAATAAAATTGATGCATGTTTGTGGCAGTAATGTGACAAAATGTGGAAAACTTCAAGGGGGCCGAATACTTTTGCAACCCACTGTACAAAACATTATATCAGCAAGAACTTTTCAAATCACAAGCACTTAGGAAAGCGCTGCTAGTGGGTTCCAGGCCTAAGGGCCCTTTTCCACCGGCTGTGCTCTGATTCAATAATCGTTTTGCCATTCGCAAGGACACCACAGTTAATATGTTAATCATATCATGTGCTCCTTTTCCACCGATGCGCTTCATTTCAATGTGGTGCGGGAAAGCGATGCATGCTGTATTTTTTGTGCACTTGAGATAGACTGCTATAGCAGCAAATCATAAAGGCTGCTAAATCACAGGGAAAAGCATAAAAGAAAATCACGATTGCATCGCAGTGCTTCGATCTCGCTTTTCAGTGAAAAGAGGCCTTAGGGAAATCCTAGGCATTTTGTCGCAATACAAAATCGCTTGTGGATATGCATGTAATGCAAATTTATATGGCATGGCTACGTTTTCCGGATCCATCTACGATTCTGTGTAGTGTTCAAATAAAGATACAACCTGCTCTACTTTTTTGCGCAGCGCATGTGATTCCTTATTGAAATTCACTGGCTACTGTAAGAAAAACGTTGGGTTCAATTGCAGACAAGCACACATATTGTGTAGAAATACGCTTGAGAGGAATAAAGTGTGATCACTCCCAAAAAAAGCTACCTGTGTGTCAGTATTTTACAGAGAACATTGAGGCTTCTTCCAGACGGACAGCTGACAGGCGGTGAATTCGCTGCTCAGCAAGCGCGCAATTCAGCCTCCCACCTGAAAGAGATACATCGATAACTAACTAATGTCCCTACCACTATCTAGGGACAGTTTTGTTGTGTTTATTTATATTTAAGGGAAAGAGATAGCCAATCGACTTTGTAGCATTTTCTCTTTACATTTTTTTTTTAAACTATTTCATTGTTTTATGAGGAATTATTAAAAACTGATGGTTTTATACTATTAGTATAATTAAAAATAATAATGGAATACAATAGGGGGAATTCACTTTGAATTTTTAATATTGTTCCACAGAACAGGACTAATGTTATTATATTAATAATTAACACTTGGCTGTTCATCTGTTTTTAATGACTATAATAACAATAGTAGGTACAATGATATATCTGCAACAGCTTGGCTGTAGGACTTTATTTAGGACTCCCACACAACTACCCTAAATTATACTGGCATGCATCCCCTACTCATCCCCTGTCATAGTATAGGTATTAATATTTAGGTGTAATTAGTGCTATACAGGGATGGAAGGATAAATGAGTGAAATGTTCAAGTTCAGTCTCGAAGATATGTTATGAGGCCAAGCTCCTCTTTATGCAGAAGTACGGCCGTGCCTGCGCAATAAGCCAAAATTTCTCTTGTGCTACTGCACAGGCGTGGCCATTCTTGTGGGGGTGCAGCACTGCATGAAGAGAAACACATAAGCAATCTTCAAGAGGGTCCAGGGGGTGGCCATGGTGGGCGGATCCAGAGGCTTCCCACTTCTTAGTTCTTCGTTCTCACGGCTCTCACTGCTGCCGCTAATCTCTGAGGCGGCGTTAAATACTATTCCCCCTCCTAGTTGTCATGACCCGGAGGGAGATGTAATTCAGGGTCTGGCAACCGCCAGAGCCCCGAATTACCGCTACGCGCCCCGCGCAGCATAGCATTGCTGCTATGGGGCACCCAGTTTCGGCGCTCGGCTCTGAGAGCCGAGCACCAAAATCAGCTGATCCGTGGGTGTGTGGTTACGGAGGTGTGTAAACAGGTAGGAGACATAAGGAGTAGGACCCTGCCCGAAGGCTTACAATCTAGAAGGAGAGGTGGGGACACGAAAGATAGGGGACCAGAGTTCCGCTGTGGGTTAAGAGCACTAGTGAGGGGGTAGGCCAGAGTAAAAAGGTGAGTTTTAAGGGCCTCCTTAAGGGTTCACACTTGCAGTCGCAGAACGCCGGCGGTTTGCGGGAGTGATTTTCCCGCGATTAGCACGGAAAAATCACTGGACACTGCGGCGGTTTTGAAACGATCGCAATTAGCGTGCTGTGCACGCTAATCACGATCGCTAATCGCAGAACGCTCATCGCCGGCAAACCGCTGCAAGCAGCGCGGTTGCGGTTATCGCTAACCGCAACCGCGGCAGTGAGAGCACTGCCACTAGCTACATTGTGTAGCGGTTCTTGCAGAACCGCTAGCAGTCTGCCGTGAGCGGGAATCGCACGATTCCCGCTCAGGTGAGAACGGGCCCTAAAGATGTTGAAGGAGGGGGAAACCCTAATAGGGGGAGGTAGGGAGTTCCATAGTGTTGGAGCAGCAGCTCTTGAGAAGTCCTGGAGATGAGCATGGGATTGGGTGATGCGGGGGGGGGGGGGGGGCAGTCAGGTGAAGTTCATTGGAGGATCGGTGTGAGTGGCTAGGTGTGTACCTCTGGGTAAGATTGGAAATGTAGGATGAGCAGGTTTTGTGGACAGTTTTGTAGGCCAGACACAGTATTTTAAATCTGATTTTGGACTGGATAGGAAGCCAGTGGAGGGATTCACAGAGGGGAGCTGCTGTGGTGGAGCGATGGGAGGAGTGGATAATTCTGGCTGCCGCATACTATAAAGCAATTCACTATAAATCAAGTAGATTCAGGGGAAAGTTATAAAGTACTAATCTAACTTAAAAATATCACCCACTTTGCTTCAACAGGAAAATACTCCTCAGACTCCTTATGGCAACAGGATAAGTCACTGGACCAACATTTTGCTGTTTATTTAGGAAAGTAACAAGTAGCTCTTTATATTTTGTTATTTTAGGCAAATGTTCTGAACTATTTTCAATCAAAGCTCCCCTGGAAGACAACTTTACATTTTTCACCTTCCTTGTGCAGCTAGACCGTGAAGGATTGTTCCCATTATGAGACAGAAGACCAAATGCACAGAAAAAACAAATCTCTCCCTCACTGACTAACCTAACTGCCCCCCCCCCTAGAAAAAAACATGGAAACTGCCCCCCCCCCCCCTCCACTCCATACTAACATCCAAGAGTTGCAAACTTAAGGGTTGGGTCACTCCTGCGGCTGCAGAAAAACAACAGTATTTTCCAGCAGCTAAAGCTGAGAACAGCTGACTGTTGGCAAAGGGGAATCGCATGCGTTGTGCGATAAAAAGCAGTGTTGGCAGTTTTTCCCCCAGGCGGAAAACTGCACATTGCTGAATGTGCGCTGCACTTGTGCACTGGGGAGCATTATGTGCAGCGTGAAAACGTCTGTGATTTTTGGCAAGTGTGACCCTAGCCTAAGAGCCATGTGACATCACCAACAGGCCAGACAGCAATGGACACTACCCTATTTACAGCCACTTGAACACTGAATGTCACTATCCTGACACAACCCTTCATGCCACATTATTATTATTTAGTATTTATATAGCGCCGACATCTTCCGCAGCGATTTACAGAGTATATATAGGCTCATCACTAACTGTCCCTCAGAGGAGCTCACAATCTAATCCCTTCCATAGTCATATGTCTATGTATGTATCGTGTAGTGTATGTATCATAGTCTAGAGCCAATTTTGTGGAAGCCAATTAACTTATCTGTATGTTTTTGGGATGTGGGAAGAAACCGGAGTGCCCAGAGGAAACCCACGCAGACACAGGGAGAACATACAAACTCCTTGCAGATGTTGACCTGGCTGGGAATCAAACCAGGGACCCAGCGGTGCAAGGCAAGAGCTCTAACCACTACGCCACCATGATGTCTCGCGCCATTTTATATGCCATTCCCCCACCAACCAACACACTGGTTGTAGCAGACATGCCTCTTTCTTTTTGGTGGGGTAGGGAGGGAAGGATGGCTAAAGCACCACACCTCTATCAGCATTAAGAGTAGGAGACCAGGCCTCTGCAATGACATTGTGGTCCATCACCTGAAGACTGCAGGGATGAGGCATAACATAACTAGAGCTTTGGGCAATGAAATGAGTAAAACAGAGAGGAAGGGAAGCTACAGGAAGTTGTGCCCATGTTTATGTTTAGGGTCCATGGGAGGCAAGGGAAGGGAACAAGATTTTTAAAAGTGTTAACAGGTTTTGGGGGTATGTGTACATTACCATTTGTGTTTGAATAGCTTGTCTTCTTCATTTGAATAGGCTCTTTATTTGTGTTTGAATAGCTTCTCATTTGCATTCAAATAGTGTTTGGTCTTATTCCTTCACTGAATTCAAACAATGAAGAAAAATCTCTGCAATGGTAGTGTGTGATGGAAAATTCAGTATCATTACTTGCAGTATAAACTGCACAACAAAATTATCACCTGTGCCAAAGATAAAGGTTGCAAACGTTCAGCTTATTTAATAAAAGCTGACCTAGACCCACCCATTCCACCTCTCAAGTCTTGGTCTTTATCATGATGGGTGGCTGCACTGAACAATAAGGAATCTCTGGAACTCAGTGCAACAAATAATTCTATAAAACAAAGCTACAACTACGACTGTGCTCTCTGACATACCCACACTGAGGCCCAGTGCACACCAAAACCGCTAGCAGATCCTCAAAACGCTAGAGGCATGTTTAGAGACGTTTTCTAAACATGTCTAGCATTTTTGGGAGCGTTTTTGTGTAGCAGATTACAAATATTGTTACAGCAAAACCTGTTACTGAACAGCTTCTGTAACAAAAACGACTGGAAAACCGCTCTGATCTAGCGTTTTCCAGAGCGGTTTGAGCTTTTCCTATACTTTACATTGAGGAAGAAATTCTTCTGCAAACCGCAAAAGTGCTAAAAACCGCAAACCGCTGGTGTGCACCATCCCATTTAAATACATTAGCCAAGCGTTTTCTAAGACGGAAGTGGTTTGCGGATGCTTTCCTGTGCTCAGCTATGTTCATTTGTCCAGTCATGTACAGTCGTGCTCTTCTGTGCAGTCGTGCTCTTCTGTGCATGCGTGGGCCAGCCGCACATGCCCCCCAGCTGAGGACTACTGCTATGGGCCAGGACTACTGCACAAGCATAGAACACTTCCAGCCATTGGAGCGCGACGAAGCACACGGACGGCATGCGCTGACTGGCCAAATTAACACAGCTGAGCATGGGAAAATGGAGCTGCAGTCCACATAGGGCTGGAGGAAGCCCCAGGTAAGTATAAATCTGACACCGGCATATCTCAGGTTTCCTTTAAGTTGCCAAGTTATATAACTTCAAGTGGAAGGAACAGTAGTGATAATACTTTTGCCTTGAAGTGCTAGAGTTCCAGGTTCAAATCCTGACCAGAACACCTTTGTATCCTTACATGGCTTCACACAGTGTTATAAGACAGCAGTGCTTTTAGAATCATTTTGGCCCTCTACAAAAAATAAAAAAAAATAAAAAAATCCTCTTATTCATCACATCCTAATCTTTCAGTTACTATGTGAACATGTTTTTCTTCTTTATTTTTTTTTATCAGAATCAGGTTTTATTGTGTGTTAGCCTTTTTAAGTAGAGTCCAGTGTAATGTGCACTTTTTTTTCTATTTTTTTTATCTTGTGCTGCTGTATTTGCTTTGCATACTATACTAAGTGTTTATAAACGTCTCACAAAAATGTATAGTCAGGGAGTGTGTATTGCTGCTGTGTGTGACAAGAAAACTCCTCAGGGTTATGCAGGGTGAAAGCCTATTCATGCTTGTCAATAATCCTGCAGCTTCAATGCATCAAAACACATAATGGTCGCTTGCAGATAAATAATACTAAACCTACAGCATTTAATTCTGTTGTCCTGTCTTGTATGTCCAAAGCTCCGGTATAAAATTAGATACTTCCATAAAGAGGATTATTAGATACTTCCATAAAGAGGATTATTAGTGAGGCATCAAGGCACATGCCTGGGGCTCAACTAGTGTCAGGGGTCTCATTTAATACCTCCTAAGAATCTGTAGTACTTTTTTTTTTTTTTTGAAAGGGTCTTCTAGATGCATGATGAGGTGCACAGACAGGGATACTAGATGTCAGAACTCTGAGGCACCATGATGGATTGCATGATTAGAGAAAGGGTTCCTAGATAAAGTGTGCAGGACAGAACTTTGGCTGGCACATGTACTCATTTCTTACACTAATAGTGGTATGTTGTTGGAGTAACGATGATACACTAGGAACAAGCATTCCTCCAATTATGGCTTCTGTAGACCAGGTGTGGGAAAAGATGGAGATCTACTTCACAATGTGGGGAGAAAGCAGAGATCATCCAAGGAAGGGGAAGCAAATAGTATAGATGAAGCCAGGAAGTGGGCATGGTTTCAGGGGATTTATAGTGTATTACTTTTTGATTGCGCCTTTTGTGGCCTTTAATGCCCTATTGCCAGCTATCTATGCCCTCCTGCATATTGCCTCTTGATGCAACTTAAGTTATTCTTCCCCATAATGCACTCTGCTATATTGCCCCCATAGTACACTTTGTGTCATGTTTCCCCTATAGATCCTGTGTTTGCTACCCTCATAAAGCCCCTTGTGTTATGCTCCCCCCACGGTGCCCCAATGTTTTGCTGTCCCCATTGTGACCTCTGTTTATAATAGCCTCTGATCTCCCTCTCCTTCTAACAGGGAATTAAGATACAGCAGTTGTAGAT
Source organism: Hyperolius riggenbachi (assembly GCF_040937935.1). Lineage (NCBI taxonomy): Eukaryota > Metazoa > Chordata > Amphibia > Anura > Hyperoliidae > Hyperolius > Hyperolius riggenbachi. Next base: position 225,511,187 of record NC_090651.1, on the reverse strand, counting down.
TCTAAACAGATATGGTAGCATGTGATAGCAGAATGGGAATTTACTATGTAGGGCGGCACGGTGGTGTAGTGGTTAGCGCTCTCGCCATGCTGCGCTGGGTCCCTGATTCGAATCCCAGCTAGGTCAACATCTGCAAGGAGTTTGTATGTTCTCCCTGTGTCTACGTGGGTTTCCTCCCATATCCCCAAAACATACAAATAAGTGAATTGGCTTCCCCTAAATTGGCCCCTAAATTAGCCCTAGACTATAAAACATGCTCTTCACGATATAGAAATATGATTATGGTAGGGACTAGATTGTGAGCCCGTCTGAGAGACAGTAATATGTTGGCGCTATATTAATACCTGAATAAATCAATAAATAAATAGTTCCAGCCATCGCTACTTTCTGTAATAATGTCTGCAGTGCTCGGCAGGTAATACAGTACCTAAAGATGATGTCACTGCAGCACGTAAAATCATGCAAGGATGTTTCATACACAGTATTAATGGCATTTTTTGTCCACCTGCATTCTAGTATTGGCAAGAACGGCAGAGCAAGTGAGCATATGACTTTGTCCTCTCAGCCATGCCAGGCTACGTGGCTCTTAACACTGTGGAGTACCTCTGGTGCCCAGAAAGAAGTCAGGGTAATATTTTTTTCTTTGGGGGGGGGGTTTCCTCATTCCACCCCCCTTATTGTGTCTCCCCATTGTACACTCATACACACATTGTGTACCCCATCCTGCTCATCTATCCTTTCCTGCCCATGCCCTCCTTCATGTTCATATCCTCCCTTCCCTCCAAACATTCTGCTTATGCCATCTTCAGTACTTGTGCAGATCACATTAACCCCCAAATCTGCCTATATTAACCCTAGTGCCCCTCAGGTTACTGTGTCCCTTCTTCTTCTTCTCATTGGTCATGTGTTCTACTAGCAATGATGATAAATATGGATGTGAAGTGGAACCTGAGCTGACCAGGGCTGCTATGCTTCATAGCCCTGTTATGGGAGCTCTCTAGCCAAGTTCAAACAGAACTATGAAACACAACAATCCAGTGCTATGGGGTTGCCCCCCCCCCCTCTCCCCATCATAAGTGCCAACAATCATTATCATAAGCCACAGCACTGAGCACGGTGTGAGATGGAACAGCTGAACACCATTTAGGTGAAGAGTAGAGTTGGGCCGAACCTCCGATTTTAGGTTCGCGAACCTGGTTCGCGAACTTCCGCGGAAGGTTCGGTTCGCGTTAAAGTTCGCGAACCGCAATAGACTTCAATGGGGATGCGAACTTTGAAAAAAAAATTAATTATGCTGGCCACAAAAGTGATGGAAAAGATGTTTCAAGGGGTCTAACACCTGGAGGGGGGCATGGCGGAGTGGGATACATGCCAAAAGTCCCGGGGAAAAATCTGGATTTGACGCAAAGCAGCGTTTTAAGGGCAGAAATCACATTGAATGCTAAATGACAGGCCTAAAGTGCTTTCAAACATCTTGCATGTGTATACATCAATCAGGTAGTGTAATTAAGGTACTGCTTCACACTGACACACCAAACTCACCGTGTAACGCACCGCAAACAGCTGTTTGTGTAGTGACGGCCGTGCTGGACTGGTGCGCACCATGGCGAGAGTGCAGGTTTTGGTGGCTTTACAGCCCATATGGTCGCCTGGCTGATGTAGCTGAATGACAGAACAGTGACTGTCCAGCTGATCAAATTTGGTCTGACCACAATGAGGCAACGACCTTATTATCGTGGGTGTGCCCCCCGAGACACTCATCTAGGCGCCGGTCATTGCTTCATTGTGATACGCAAGCCCCTTCACCACGGCAAGGTAATGATCACGAAGGGGAATGGGCGCATGTACATGCCTTTTCTTTTGTTGTTGCAGCTGCCCGCAGTGCAGCCAGAAAAATTAGGCAGTCATGTACACGCACCAGAAAAATTATTACAGCGGCCGCTGCTAGCAGCGGCCTAAAAAATTCAGCAATCCGCCTGGAGTCCCGGACCCTGTTGGTGGTGGCGGAGAAGGTAGTCAAGCGGCCTGCAGGCAGACATGCTGTGTGGAGGGACTGGGAGCGACTTAGTCTTCTTGGAGCAGGCCAGGCAGCCAGTCACACGGCGTGCAGGCAAAGATGCTGTGTGTGCGGGGACTGACTTAGTCTTGGGGCGGGCAGCAGCCCTCCGGGATCCATGCCTCATTCATTTTGATAAAGGTGAGGTACTTAACACTTTTGTGACTTAGGCGACTTCTCTTCTCTGTGACAATGCCTCCAGCTGCGCTGAAGGTCCTTTCTGACAGGACGCTTGCGGCAGGGCAGGAGAGAAGTTGGATGGCAAATTGGGACAGCTCTGGCCACAGGTCAAGCCTGCGCACCCAGTAGTTCAAGGGTTCCTCATCGCTGTTCACAGCAGTGTCTACATCCACACTTAAGGCCAGGTAGTCGGCTACCTGCCGTTCCAGGCGTTGGTGGAGGGTGGATCCGGAAGGGCTACGGCGAGGCGTTGGACTAAAGAACGTCCGCATGTCCGACATCACCATGAGATCGCTGGAGCGTCCTGTCTTTGACTGCGTGGACATGGGAGGAGGATTAGTGGCAGTGGTACCTTGCTGGCGTTGTGCCGTCACATCACCCTTAAAGGCATTGTAAAGCATAGTTGACAGCTGGTTCTGCATGTGCTGCATCCTTTCCACCTTCCGGTGAGTTGGTAACAGGTCCGCCACTTTGTGCCTGTACCGAGGGTCTAGTAGTGTGGCCACCCAGTACAGGTCATTCCCCTTGAGGTTTTTTATACGGGGGTCCCTCAACAGGCAGGACAGCATAAAAGACGACATCTGCACAAAGTCGGATCCAGTACCCTCCATCTCCTCTTGCTCTTCCTCAGTGACGTCAGGTAAGTCAACCTCCTCCCCCCAGCCGCGAACAATACCACGGGAAGGTTGAGCAGCACAAGCCCCTTGCGATGCCTGCTGAGGTTGTTCTCCTGCCGCTGTCCCCTCCTCCTCCTCCTCCTCCCCCAAAGAAACACCTTGCTCATCATCCTCTGAGTCTGACTCGTCTTCTGCACACGACTTCTCTTCTTCCTCCTCCTCCCCCCTCTGTGCTGCCGCAGGTGTTGAGGAAACAGCTGGGTCTGATGAAAATTGGTCCCATGCCTGTTCCTGCCGTAACGGTTCCTGGTCACGCTCATTCAAAGCTTCATCCGCCACTCTACGCACAGCACGCTCCAAGAAGTAAGCGTAGGGAATTAAGTCGCTGATGGTGCCCTCACTGCGGCTCACCAGGTTGGTCACCTCCTCAAACGGCCGCATGAGCCTGCATGCATTTTCCATCAGTGTCCAGTTGTCGGGCCAGAACATCCCCATCTTCCCAGACTCTTTCATTCTACTGTAGTTGTAGAGGTAGTGGGTCACGGCTTTCTTCTGTTCTAGCAGGCGGGAGAACATGAGCAGGGTCGAGTTCCAGCGAGTCGGGCTATCGCAAATGAGGCGTCTCACCGGCATGTTGTTTTTGCGCTGAATTTCCGCAAAGCGTGCCATGGCTGTGTAAGACCGCCTCAAATGCCCACAGAACTTCCTGGCCTGCTTCAGGACATTCGCTAAGCCAGGGTACTTTGCCACAAATCTTTGAACCACTAGATTCATGACATGTGCCATGCAGGGTATGTGTGTCAGCTTCCCCATATGCAAAGCGGCAAGCAGATTGCTGCCGTTGTCGCACACCACGTTGCCTATCTCCAGGTGGTGCGGGGTCAGCCACTCATCCACCTGTTTCTTAAGAGCAGCCAGAAGAGCTGCTCCAGTGTGACTCTCCGCTTTGAGACAAGACATGTCTAAGATGGCGTGACACCGTCTTACCTGGCATGCAGCATAGGCCCTGCGGAGCTGGGGCTGTGTAGCTGGAGAGGAGAACTGCCACTCAGCCAAGGAGGAGGAGGACAGCGAAGAGCATGTAGCAGGAGGAGAGGAGGTGGCAGGAGGCCTGCCTGCAAGCCGTGGAGGTGTCACAATTTGGTCCGCTGCGCCCTGCTTGCCATCGTTCACCACCAGGTTCACCCAATGGGCTGTGTAGGTAATGTAGCGGCCCTGCCCGTGCTTGGCAGACCAGGCATCCGTGGTCAGGTGTACCCTTGACCCAACGCTCTTCGCAAGAGATGACACCACTTGCCTCTCAACTTCACGGTGCAGTTGGGGTATGGCCTTTCTCGAAAAATAAGTGCGGCCTGGCATCTTCCACTGCGGTGTTCCAATGGCCACAAATTTACGGAAGGCCTCAGAGTCCACCAGCCAGTATGGTAACAGCTGCCGAGCTAACAGTTCCGCCACGCCAGCTGTCAGACGCCGGGCAAGGGGGTGACTGGCCGAAATTGGTTTCTTCTGCTCAAACATTTCCTTCACGGACACCTGACTGCTGCTGTGGGCAGAGGATCAGGAACCGCTCAAGGGCAGAGGCGGAGTGGAGGAGGGTGCCTGTGAAGGTGGAAGGGAGAAAGCGGCAGAAGCAGATAATGCACCTGATGGAGGAGGAAGAGGAGAAGGAGGGTGGCTTTGCTTTTGTGTGCTGCTGCTGCTTTTGCTCAGGTGGCCATCCCATTGCTGTTTGTGCCTTTTCTCCAGGTGCCTTCGTAAGGCACTTGTCCCTACGTGAGTGTTGGCCTTTCCACGGCTCAATTTTTGTTGGCAGAGCGAACAGATGGCTTTGGTCCGATCTGAGGCACACACATTAAAAAATTTCCACACCGCTGAGCCACCCTGGGATGTGGGCACTATGGGGACCTCAGCAGCTGATGCTGAAGGGCAAGTTGGCTGGCTGTACATAGGTGGCGATACATGGTGCCGGACTCTGCCACCAGCTGTTTCTGACGAAGAGCTGCCCCAGCTTCTTTCAGCAACTTCTCTCCTCCTACTACTCTCTGACTCCCCCTCTGAACTGTCCCCCTCTTCATCTCCTCTATTGGGAACATACAGAGGATCCCTATCATCGTCATCATCGTAATCATCCTGCCCAGCTTCGCTTGCCTCAGACAAATCCAAACATGCACCATCAGTAGGTCCTTCATCCTCCTTACACGTTACATCCATAGTGTTGCCGGGTAACTCAAATATATGAGCTGGTGAAAATTCATCTGGCTGTAACAACAATGGCTGTGCATCAGTGATTTCAACACTAAATAATTCTTGCGAAGTGTCAAATGCAGCGGAAGTGGTGCTAGTAGTAGCGCTGGTGGCTAAGCAAGATGAGGTGTTCTGTGTCGCTAAATACTCAACCACGTCCTGACAATCTTGGGAGGTGATGGGACGTGCCTTCTTCCGAGCACTGTACTGTGGGCCAGGTCCACACGAAATTACATTTACACGACCTCGCGCAGACCTGCCGGGTGGCCTTCCTCTGGCTCTGGCACTACCTCTTCCTCTACCTGTTTTGTCCATATCGGGTATGCACGGAGTGGTATATCACACTGCGTGCACTCACGTAGGTAGGTGGGTTCACTTAACTGCACAGGTATGCGCACTGATGCGGTGGGTTCACTGAACAGAACAGGTATACAGTGGCGGGTTCACAGAACAGGTATGCAGTGGCAGGTTCACTGAACACAACAGGTATGCAGTGGCAGGTTCACCGAACACAACAGGTATGCAGTGGCGGGTTCACTGAACAGGTATACAGTGGCGGGTTCACTGAACAGAACAGGTATGCAGTGGCGGGTTCACTAAACAGAACAGGTATTCAGTGGCGGGTTCACTGAACAGAACAGGTATACAGTGGCGGGTTCACTGAACAGGTATGCAGTGGCAGGTTCACTGAACACAACAGGTATGCAGTGGCAGATTCACTGAACACAACAGGTATGCAGTGGCGGGTTCACTGAACAGGTATACAGTGGCGGGTTCACTAAACAGAACAGGTATACAGTGGCGGGTTCACTAAACAGAACAGGTATACAGTGGCGGGTTCACAGAACAGGTATGCAGTGGCAGGTTCACTGAACACAACAGGTATGCAGTGGCGGGTTCACTGAACAGGTATACAGTGGCGGGTCCACTGAACAGAACAGGTATGCAGTGGCGGGTTCACTGAACAGGTATACAGTGGCAGGTTCACTGAACAGAACAGGTATGCAGTGGCGGGTTCACTAAACAGAACAGGTATACAGTGGCGGGTTCACAGAACAGGTATGCAGTGGCAGGTTCACTGAACACAACAGGTATGCAGTGGCAGGTTCACTGAACACAACAGGTATGCAGTGGCGGGTTCACTGAACAGGTATACAGTGGCGGGTCCACTGAACAGAACAGGTATGCAGTGGCGGGTTCACTGAACAGGTATACAGTGGCGGGTTCACTGAACAGAACAGGTATGCAGTGGCGGGTCCACTAAACAGAACAGGTATACAGTGGCGGGTTCACAGAACAGGTATGCAGTGGCAGGTTCACTGAACACAACAGGTATGCAGTGGCAGGTTCACTGAACACAACAGGTATGCAGTGGCGGGTTCACTGAACAGGTATACAGTGGCGGGTTCACTAAACAGAACAGGTATACAGTGGCGGGTTCACTAAACAGAACAGGTATACAGTGGCGGGTTCACAGAACAGGTATTCAGTGGCAGGTTCACTGAACACAACAGGTATGCAGTGGCGGGTTCACTGAACAGGTATACAGTGGCGGGTCCACTGAACAGAACAGGTATGCAGTGGCGGGTTCACTGAACAGGTATACAGTGGCGGGTCCACTGAACAGAACAGGTATGCAGTGGCGGGTTCACTAAACAGAACAGGTATACAGTGGCGGGTTCACTAAACAGAACAGGTATACAGTGGCGGGTTCACAGAACAGGTATGCAGTGGCAGGTTCACTGAACACAACAGGTATGCAGTGGCGGGTTCACTGAACAGGTATACAGTGGCGGGTCCACTGAACAGAACAGGTATGCAGTGGTGGGTTCACTAAACAGAACAGGTATACAGTGGCAGGTTCACTAAACAGAACAGGTATACAGTGGTGGGTTCACAGAACAGGTATGCAGTGGCAGGTTCACTGAACACAACAGGTATGCAGTGGCGGGTTCACTGAACAGGTATACAGTGGCGGGTCCACTGAACAGAACAGGTATGCAGTGGTGGGTTCACTGAACAGGTATACAGTGGCGGGTCCACTGAACAGAACAGGTATGCAGTGGCGGGTTCGCAAAACAGAACAGGTATACAGTGGCGGGTTCACTAAACAGAACAGGTATACAGTGGCGGGTTCACAGAACAGGTATGCAGTGGCAGGTTCACTGAACACAACAGGTATGCAGTGGCGGGTTCACTGAACAGGTATACAGTGGCGGGTCCACTGAACAGAACAGGTATGCAGTGGCGGGTTCACTGAACAGGTATGCAGTGGCAGGTTCACTGAACACAACAGGTATGCAGTGGTGGGTTCACAGAACAGGTATGCAGTGGTGGGTTCACAGCACAGGTATGCAGTGGTGGGTTCAATGAACAGGTATACAGTGGCGGGTCCACTGAACAGAACAGGTATGCAGTGGCAGGTTCACTGAACAGGTATGCAGTGGTGGGTTCACAGAACAGGTATGCAGTGGTGGGTTCACAGAACAGGTATGCAGTGGTGGGTTCACAGCACAGGTATGCAGTGGTGGGTTCAATGAACAGGTATACAGTGGCGGGTCCACTGAACAGAACAGGTATGCAGTGGCAGGTTCACTGAACAGGTATGCAGTGGTGGGTTCACAGCACAGGTATGCAGTGGTGGGTTCACTGAACAGGTATGCAGTGGTGGGTTCACAGCACAGGTATGCAGTGGTGGGTTCACAGCACAGGTATGCAGTGGTGGGTTCACAGCACAGGTATGCAGTGGTGGGTTCACAGCACAGGTATGCAGTGGTGGGTTCACAGAACAGGTATGCAGCCAGACAGGAACAAGTTAAGCCTAACTAATCTTTCCCTGAGAGACAGTCTGCAGCAGCTCGCCCTACTCTCACTAACGCAGGCAGCACACGAGTGACCGTAATGGCCGCCGCTGCCTGCCTTATATAAGGGGGTCTGGCTCCAGGGGCTAGTGTAGCCTAATTGGCTACACTGGGCCTGCTGACTGTGATGTAGAGGGTCAAAGTTGACCCTCCATGTGCATTATGGGGCGAACCGAACTTCCGCAAAGGTTCGCCTGCGGGACGCGAACGCGAACCACTGAAGTTCGCATGGAACCGTTCGCAGGCGAACCGTTCGGCCCAACTCTAGTGAAGAGAAGAAAATACAGCTGTGGACCAGGTAGCTATGGGCTCCATGCTATCTCCAGGCCTACACTCTCTTGATAGTAGCCCTGCTTCTGGATGACTTGTGACCTCTCTTAAGTTGCCTATTAATGATACAATCCTGATTGTGCAATCTTACCAAATGTAGTAGAAGGGTAAACAAAGTGAATATACTTTGAATGGATACCCTCATATTGGGCTTGAAGACAAATAACATGCCTTATCCGAGTTAACATGCCTTATCGGAGATAACATGCCTTATCAAAGTTAACACGCCTTATCAGAGTAGCATAGTGCTACAAACCTGCAGGGGCTCAGGGCAGGGCGAGTGGATTGCCAATTAGCAGGCATACGTTCATAGTGCTTGCTATGCTACTCTGATAAGGCGTGTTAACTTTGATAAGGCATGCTATCTCTGATAAGGCGTGTTATCTCTGATAAGGCATGTTAACTCGGATAAGGCATTCTATTTGTCTTTAGTGAATCAAGCCCATTAAATAAAAGTGGTAAAATTGTACACTCAAGATTGTATCATAAGTGGACACCTTTGCTCTGTATAAAGGTGGCCACAAACCATACAATTTTTTAAATATCTATTCAATTTAAGAATTGCAATCAATTTTTCTGACTGATTGTAACATTTCAAAAATATGACCAATGTACCACACACCTATGTTCAATTTTTCCCCAATTATGATAAAAATGATTGGAAACTGAGAAAATTGCTTGGGTGTGTATATTAATAAATTGACAATCTAACACACACCATACAATCTTTAGAGTAATTGAAGAAAAATATCTGGCATTCCAGATAGATAAAAAGCGAAAAAAATGGAAATCTGATCGGATTTTTCAGTCGAATGAAAAAAAAAGCTTTCGATCTTTTTGGGAGATCCAACCGTTTTTATCGAATTGCCATAAAATTGGATCATTTTATTGTATCGTGTGTGGCCATCTTAATTGCAATTAGTTAAATATCTTTAAGGTAGCCATACACTGGTCGATTTGCCATCAGATTCGACCAACAGATAGCTATGGCTACCTTTACTGCAAACAGATTGTGAACCGATTTCAGCCTGAAACCGTTCACAATCTGTGGTGGTGGTGCTGCTGCTGCCGCCGCCGCTCCCCCCCCCCCCCCCGCATACATTACCTGCTCCGCCGGCGCGACTCCAGTCCCCCGGTCACCGCTGCTCTGTCTGCGCTCTGGTCTCCAGGTCCGGCATGCCTCACTTCTTCTAGCCCGGCAGGAAGTTTAAACAGTAGAGGGCGCTCTATTGTTTAAACTTCCTGCCGGGCTAGAAGTGAGGCATGCCGGACCTGGAGACCAGAGCGCAGACAGAGCAGCAGTGACCGGGGGACTGGAGTCACGCCGGCCGAGCAGGTAATGTATGCGGGCTCTATTGCGTCGGTCGTCAGGCACTCGAACGCCGCTAGCAACGCGCTCCCTACCCGCGGGCGATCGACGGTAATTTTCCGCGCGGAGCGATCGACGGGATCGGACGAAATGGATCGAAATTCGGCGTGCTGCGGGAATGATTGGCAGCAGATTCGATCCCCGTGATCGAATCTGCTGTCGAAACGGCGGCAAATCGGGCCAGTGTATGGCCAGCTTAAGTCTGCTCAAAGTGTCTACCAAGATTATCTGTAAAACAATTGGTTTTAAAAGGAAGACTGTAATCATTGTTATTACTGTCACCTTACTATACTGTAGTCTGCTGTGTTACTGCAATGTAGTTCCACTTTAAAATCTTGATATTTGGTATGGCAGGCTGGCTCCTGGCAGACACAGGGTTAATAGTGGAGTGTTACTATTCTACGCTGGAGTCTGGCGGAAGCACCAGCAGTCCTGGGATAGTTATCTGCTCGCTCAGACACACTGCTCACTGTTATGCCCGTCACTGGGGCTCCCGTTACGTTAGCACAAATGGGAGACTTGGCACAGCTGCGGACTCGACTGTCACGTAGTGCACTAAGCACAATGTCATTCCGCATGTGGGCTTGTTTTCATGAACTTCATCAAGTGCTGCATGGCATACTTTGCCAAAAATGCACCCTGTTTAATTTCCTGCCTTTCCCCCCTACGCTCTTCCTGCTTCCCTAGAGAACTCCCAGTAAAAGCAGTTTAACACATAAACCTGTCACCCACACACAGCTATGTACACCTGTGGATGGCACATTTTTGTCCGATAAGAGTGGTGGGATCTCACTTTCTCAAGTATGCGGCGATTACTTACAAAATCATAGGGATAATAAAATAATGAGCAGTGGGCGCAGCATCCATCCGTAGTACATGAGCAGCAGATGGATCTTTTTTCCATACTTTAATGTTATATCTACTAAGTTGGAAGAAGGTAAACGTTATGGGTTTTCATTGTTGCAGTTTTTGTCACATTCACAGGCTAGGAATGTGCCTTGGGCAACAGATTTCACATAAAATTGCCTAATAATATTATACATGCTTTATACTAGTGTGGCAATTCTTTCTTTCATGTGTACATTTATTTGCGCTGAATACACCTACTTTTAGAGTTCCTCCAAGACCCCTAAGGCCTTGCTTCAACTAGGGACAAAATGCTCCATTTTCCCGCATGCGAAAACAAAATGGAACAAAACTGACATGATTGCTTAAGGTTCACACGCGGGAAAAAACTATTGTGTCTGCCACATTTTTTGTGCACGTCTCCATTGACATGCATTGGCACAGCTGGAAGATTCAGAAAATAATTTGGACCTAGTCTAACAAATGACCGATTAATAGCAGAAACAAAATTTATAAGTTGGTTCAAAGCTGTGCAGAAGGGTTTGAATAAGGACAACAACTTTCTATATTGGTATGAGATTGATGATATATGAACTGTCTCCGCCACTCTAGCTGAACTTGTGAACTAAGAATTTACGATACCTCTGGGTCAATCCTAATACCAGGTCTGTGAGCAATGGAGTAAACAAGGATCCTTATCTTACCATATTTAGATGGTCTGTTTGTATTAAGGCATCTTAATGACGTATTTATGCTTGAAAAAAATATCTGTTTTCCCTTTTGATGTTGCATGTATATAAGCTGTCTGTACCACCAGCTTGCAAACTAACAGGATGTAAACCTGACGAAGGCTGCAAGGCCGAAAGCTTGTTCATTCTTATTCATTTGCAGTTAGCCAATAAATGGTATCATCCTGATTTAAAACTTCTTGCTAGTCTAATAAAAAACACTAGCACCATACCTTGACCCTGAGACCCTTACACTAACACCCAGTAGATATGAACTTGCCATGATCTTACTGATCGCAGAAATGTTTGATACAAGAACCTGCACTGTGTCGTTTGGCTTTGCTCTTTTGTTTCTCTTCTTTTCTGACCTTCCTTCCTGTTTCCCCTCTCCCTTTTGTCTTCTCTACCAACCTTACTTCCTTTCTTCCTCCATTTCTGTCTTCTTTCCAGTTTTCTTTTCCCATTTCTTTCCCTTCCTTTCTCTGTTTCACCCTCCCATCCAGCTTTCCTTCCCTCCTTCCTTTATCTCTCCTACGGTTCCGATTTTTGCAGCGGCACCTGGTTTGGTTTTATAATGAACACTGGCATCCTGCTCCTTGCAGTGTTGCAGACTGAAAGTGGAAAGCCCCTTTAAATAGTTAAATGAGATCTAAATTATTTTAGGAATGAGGCTTTGGCTCTGTGCTCACGGACATTTGGGAATAGGAAAAGCATTATGCAAGTGATTTTTTAATCATGTGATCTGGCCACTAATGTTCTTAATGAGTGGCAGATTGGCGGCGGGTCATGTTACTCATTAACTGTACCTGCTATTGACCAAAACTATTTGTATTGCCAACCCCAGTGAACATCTGCTTGCAAATAAAAGCAGCAATGTTCCAATTTAGAGGACAAAACCTACAAGGCTGTTATTTCACAGTTACAAATTATTTCACAGATTCTAAATTAGCCTGCTGTTTACTCTTCATTCCACAGCAGGCGTGCAACAAGTTAAAAATAATGTAGCATAAAGTCTTTTTAATAATCTAAATCCCCATTCTGAAAAGGTTCTACAGGAAAAGTTTATCAGCCTTGATCCACTGTTTGCCTTGTTACTTAGTTGTATTGTTTTTCCATTCTTTAGCTCCCGATAGGCCAGAAGGTGAGTACAGATTGCAGCTCCACCTCATGAGTTGGGTGCTGGGTGGTGTAGCTAGTAGAAAATATGGGAAATTTAAATTACCAATATTTTCCTATGCACTACCTGGCACCCATTCTCAAATGAAACCTCCCCATCTAGTGCCTAAAATGACCCCCCCCCCCCCCTTAATGCCTTATGCTAACCCCCCCTCTTAATGTCTAAAGCGAACTCCCCACCTAATGCTAATGCCTAACCCCCCCAACTACCTGCCTAAAAAGAACCCCCCCCCCCACCTGATGCCTAACCCTAACCCCCCTCTATGTGCCTAAAACTAGCCCCCACCTAATGCCTAATCCTAAGCCCTCCCACTCTGTAAGCGCCTAAACAAACCTCCTAACCCGGTGCCCATATGGCCGCTAGTTGTAGCTGACCATCTGTGGTAATTTGCCCAAGCAACGGCCATAGGCAGTGACATAGGTAAGTTAAACACCCCCCACGCCGTGGCCAGCAAGTCCTACTCATGATTTTGATTTATGAGCAGCGGAGCTACCCATAGCTCACTTCTAGCGCACACATCTTTTATGACTGCCGCCCGAAGTTGCCCATCTATGATAGCTCTGCTGTTGTGTAGCAATGCATCTGTACAGCATTGCGGCCCCTGAGCTGTAGTGTACCTCCCAACTTTTAAGATAAGAAAGAGGGGCACTTTTAACACATGCCCATGCCACACCTCTAACCATGCTCTGTCACGCCCCTCACCATACATATCACGAAGAACCCAGTATCAAAAATATGTAGGTTTATTATTCAAACCACACCGGTTCTTAATTTTAACATTTGAAAATAAGAAAAATATCAGTTGAATTGATGGGAATAAAGTTTAGAATCTGTTAAGCACATTTTTCTGTAAAAAAAAATACTTATATTAACATAGATTTGTACATCAGTCTTGAAAGAGGGACGAACGAGGAAGAAAGGGGGACAGAGGGATTCGGTTCCCAAAGAGGGACTGTCCTTCCAAAAGAGGGACAGTTGGGAGCCATGGCTATAGTGATTGGATCTGTTCAATACAGATGCACAGGCTAGGTATAATGATCTGCTACATGCCCAGTTGGTAAAGAAATACGGCATATGTGGCATCGTTTTAACTGGGGAGAAACAAAAAATACACTTGAGGTGTCTTATAGCCAGTGGCGGCTCCAGCTTCAGATTTTTGGGTGGGCTCAAAGGGGGCACGAGGGCTGGCAGGCCGGGCTTGGGGGGGGGGGGGGGGGAATTTGCGAAAAATTGGGCGTGGTCATGATGTCATGTGGACGGGGCTAACTGTAATGTAGTTGTACCAGCTAACGTAGTTACATGGAAAAAAAAATGAAGTAAACGCACATAATGACAGGTAGCCTTTCACCAGTAAATGCACATAAGAATCAGCTTTTCACCAGTTAATGCACATAATGACAGACTGCGTTTCTGCAGTAAATGCACATAAGAGCCTGCTTTTCACCAGTTAATGCATGTAATGACAGACAGTTTCCCCATTAAATGAATATAAGAGACAGCTTTTCACCAGTTAATTCACATAATGACAGACTGCGTTTCCGCAGTAAATGCACATAAGGGACAGCTTTTCACCAGTTAATGCACATAATGACAGACTGCGTTTCCGCAGTAAATGCACATAAGGGACAGCTTTTCACCAGTTAATGCACATAATGACAGACTGCGTTTCCGCAGTAAATGCACATAAGGGACAACTTTTCACCAGTTCATGCACATAATGACAAACAGCATTTCCCCAGTAAATGCACATAATGAGAGAACGTTTCACCAGTAAATGCATGTAATGAGACAGCGTTTCACCACTAAATGCACATAAGAGACAGCGTTTCACCAGTAAATGCACGTAATGACAGACAACCTTTCACCAGTAAATGTAGGTATTGAGAGACAGCGTTTCACCAGTTAATGCACATACTGACAGACAGTGTTTCCCTAGTAAATGCATGTAATGAGAGACAGCCTTTCACCAGTAAATGCACATAATGAGACAGCGTTTCACCAGTAAATGCACATAAGAGGCAGTAGTGGGCTGGGCTGGAGGCCCCAGGCTCAGGCCTGGCTGGTGGTGGGCTGGGGGCAGCTCAGGTCTGCCTGGTGGTTGGCTAGAGGCCCCAGGCTCAGACCTGGCTGGTGGTGGTGGGCTAGGGGCAGCTCAGGTCTGCCTGGTGGTGGGCTGGGGGCCCCAGGGGGGCAGCTCAGGTCTGCCTGGTGGTGGGCTGGGGGCCCAAGGGGGGCAGCTCAGGTCTGCCTGGTGGTGGACTGGGCTGGAGGCCTCAGGCTCAGGTCTGGCTTATGGTGGTGGGTTGGGGGCCCCAGGGCAGCTCAGGTCTGCCTGGTGGTGGGCTGGAGGCCCCAGGCTCAGGTCTGGCTTATAGTGGTGGGTTGGGGGCCCCAGGGCAGCTCAGGTCTGTCTGGTGGTGGGCTGGAGGCCCCAAGCTCAGGCCTGGCTGGTGGTGGTGGTCTGGGGGCAGCTCAGGTCTGCCTGGTGGTGGGCTGGAGGCCTCAGGCCTGGCTGGTGGTGGTGGGCTGGGAGCCCCCGGTGGGCAACTCAGGCCTGGCTGGTTGTGGGCTGGAGGCCCCAGGGGCGCAGCTCAGGTCTGCCTGGTGGTGTACTGGGCTGGAGGCCCGGGGGTAGCTCAGGTCTGCCTGGTGGTGGGCTGGAGGCCTCAGGCCTGGCTGGTGGCGGTGGGCTGGGAGCCCCAGGTGGGCAACTCAGGCCTGGCTGGTTGTGGGCTGGAGGCCCCAGGAGCGCAGCTCAGGTCTGCCTGGTGGTGGGCTGGGCTGGAGGCCCCAGGCTCGGGCCTGGCTCGTGGTGGGCTGGGGGCCCCAGGGGGGCAGCTCAGGTCATCCTGGTGGTGGGCTGAGCTGGAGGCGCCTGGCTGGTGATGGTGGGATGGAGGCCCCAGGCTCAGGTCTGGCTTGTGGTGGGTTGGGGGCCCCAGGGAGGGCAGCTCAGGTCTGGCTGGTGGTGGGCTGGAGGCGCCTGGCTGGTGGTGGTGGGCTATGGACCCCAGGGGGGGCAGCTCAGGCCTGGCTGGTGGTGGGCTGAGGGCCCCAGGGGGGGAGCTCAGGTCTGCCTGGTGGTGGGCTGGGCTGGAGGCGCCTGGCTGGTGATGGTGGGCTGGGGGCCCCAGGGGGGGCAGCTCAGGTCTGGCTGGTGGTAGTGGGCTGGGGGCCCCAGGCTCACATCAGCATCACATATAAAAAAATAATAATTCAAGTTGGTTTGGCTGCCCACCCCACAGTAACCCACCTTGATTCCTCCTCCTTCTGCTGAGCTGTCAATGGAGGTCCTCCTGCGTCTCCGTGAGTGAGTCACTAGTAGTGAGTGACAGTCTGGTGGCTGGAATGAGTCCCCGGCGCCGTCGCAGTGAGAAGCAACAAGCCTCTCTGCTCTGCCTCTGAAGCTGGGCGGGTGTACGGGCAGGCCAGGCCAGGCCAGGCAACACGCTGCACACTGCTGCGTGTCACATGACGGACGTCGTCACGTGACACAAATGAGCCACGAACGTTCCCTTGCCCGTGCGTGCCGCCTCTGTATACAGATAGACTGTATAATTACCCGGGCAGGGGCGGGGTTCCTTCTGACAGCCAGGCCAGCCCTCTTCCTTCCTTCTTCTGAACCGCAAGTACTGACTTGCGGCGGCCGCAGCCCGCGGGGTGGCTTTAGGGGGGGCTGGCTAGTTGACAGCTGGGGCTGAAGCCTGGGTAAGCCCCAGTGTAGCGCCGCCACTGCTTATAGCAGTGGCCATTGTTTTATGAAAATTAGGTAAGGTGAACAATTAATTAAAAAAGTGTATTTTCTGCATTTATTTTCCTTGCTTGTAAGGTAGAATGCTTTGGGGGGAAAATTTTACCCAGAGAAATCCTCGATTGTCCTAAAAATAAATAAATGATCACTTAGATGTCATGAGTAATAGAAGAATTATCAATAGCAACATACAGTAGCTGAAATGTCAAAGTTACCAGGAACCTAAACTGGTTAATTAAGGTTAGCATTTTTCTTTAATGCTATACACACTGGACCAAACAGAGCTATAAATCCATTTTTTGAAATCAATCTGGAATCTGCTACACCCTCCACATTATAAAATGGAACACTTGACAGGGTGTTTATAAAAAATTAGGAATGTGAGCGGGAGGAGACGGACAATCTAACAGGAAATTCCAAGCCCTACTTCTCTATTTGCACTCTCACAAAGTCACCCACTTTGTCTAGGTAAATAATATTTATGTTTGCCCACTCGGAAGAGAGTCTCAATAGGTAAAAGGAGGATAGGGAAACTCTGTACAGTTAATGAACACTGGTGTTTGCCTATAGGTCAGCTAATCTTTAGTTAAACAAAACTCTAGACCCATGCTGGGAGGTCACATACATTAACCTCTTTTTTGTTTGTCAAGTTGTTATCACCATTTCTTCACAATATTGCAAATGGCATATTTTTTTATTTTTTACTTCTTGTTTTTCTAATATATATATATATATATATATATATATATATATATATATACGTATATATATATATATATATATATATATATATATATATAGCCTATTGAAAGTAAATCTGATGTTTTTTTCCCCGATTTAGCATGATTTACCCACGTTACATGGGTGGAGTGTTGGGAGCATAATCACTGCAAAATAACAAGAGAAATTACATTTGATTATAGACTATGGATAGCTGCCTAGTGTACTGTCTTACTTTTTCTGAGAAAGGACAACTTGTTTGCAGTATTGTATTGAAGCTTTGACTGAGACATCATCGACATAACCATCGTCCTAACATTTTCACTTTAAAATTCAAGTTGTATAAATAAATAATAACATTCATCAGATTCATTAGCCAAGCTAAGATCCCTTCCCTTCCTGCAATCCTGATGTTTCTGTGCTCCACTAATTATTGTGGTGTACCGAAATGGAATTCTTGTAATACTATCATCATGTGCATCTTGTTAAATCTCATCCCAACAGCAATTAGACTAACTCAGCTGGAGCCACCAAAATATTTATTCTTCCTCCTATTTTGTGTCATGTAAATAGCTGAACATTGTTCATTTACTTGTGTATGCATTTAATTACTGTATTTACTGCAGATTTCCATAGTAACCCAGTCCTAAATATTAGCTATAAAGTGGTAATTTGCTTATTGCCAGGGCTGGATGTCTACAAAGGCCACACAGGGTGCAGCTGATGGGAGCTTCTGCCCAAGGTGGGAGGTTGGACATGGAATCATGAAAGATGAGTACTTGTAATGAATAGCGGAGATGCCGCCGCGTGGGCAAGCGGCAGGGCGGCTATCTCCACGTTTCAGCCGGCGGCCTCTGCCGCGCGGCTACATGCTGCTGGTTCGCCTGGTCCTTCTAGTGCACACAGGTTGAGAGCTACGCGCGCGCGGGCCAGGCGACAGGACCTTTATGTCAGTAGAAGGGGAGGCAGCTGATCAGGCCGGTCAGCTGACTCCAGCTGTGCTCCGGATTGGCTGAGTGACTGGGGCGGGGCTGGTGAGAGCTCTGGGTACTTATAGGACTTGCTTGTCAGTTGCAGGTTGTCTGGCGTTGCGAATGCTTATGTATGAGCACTCAGACCTCAGTCAGATCCTACAGTGTGTTAGAACCAGCCGGAGCTGGGAATTCACACTTAGCCAGAATCCGTTGAGAGCCTCTATTGTATTATTGTATTGTGTATGTAATAGACTAGTTCCCAGGTGTTGAGACCAAGGACCTCACACCTAAGACTAGGAGATTGCTGTATTGCTACTGTCATCTACTAGATTAGTCCCCAGGTGTTGAGACCAAGGACCTCACACCTAAGACTAGGCGATTGTTATACTGCTATTGTTTATACTAGACTAGTTCCCAGGTGTTGAGACCAAGGACCTCACACCTAAGACCAGTGGCGTAGCTACAAACCTCTGGGCCCTGATGCGGAATCTGGATGTGGGCCCCCCTCCCAGCAACACTCGACGCACACAAATCCCTATAGCCAGCTATAGGTCCCTTCAGTATAGGTAGCCAGGCATAGGTAAGCCAGTATAGTTGCCCCCGGTATAGGTTAGCCAGGTAGGTGCCTCCAGCATAGGTAGCCAGTATAGTTGCCCCCAGTATAGGTAAGATAGGCAGGCACCCCCGGTATAAGTTAGATTGGTAGGTGCCCCCAGTACAGGTTAGCTAGGTGGGTGCCTCTAATATAGGTAGCCAGAATAGTTGCCCCCATCATAGGTTAGATAGGTAGATGCCCCCAGTATAGATTAGTTAGGTAGGTGCCTCCAATATAGGTAGCCAGTATAGTTGCCACCTGTATAGGCTAACTAGGTAGGTAGGTGCCCCCAATACAGGTTAGATAAGTAAGTGCCCCCAGTATAGGTTAGATAGGTAGCTGCCCCCCAGTATAGGTTAGATAGGTAGCTGCCCTCCAGTATAGGTTAGATAGGTAGGTGCCCCCCAGTATAGGTTAGATAGGTAGGTGCCCCCCAGTATAGGTTAGATTAGGTAGCTGCCCTCCAGTAAAGGTTAGATTAGATAGCTGCCCCCCAGTATAGGTTAGATTAGGTAGCTGCCCCCCAGTATAGGTTAGATTAGGTAGCTGCCCCCAGTATATAGTTAGATTAGGTAGCTGCCCCCAGTATATAGTTAGATTAGGTAGCTGCCCCCCAGTATTGGTTAGATTAGGTAGCTGCCCCCCAGTATAGGTTAGATTAGGTAGCTGCCCCCAGTATAGGTTAGATTAGGTAGCTGCCCCCAGTATAGGTTAGATAAGGTAGCTGCCCCCAGTATAGGTTAGATAAGGTAGCTGCCCCCCAGGATAGGTTAGATTAGGTAGCTGCCCCCCAGGATAGGTTAGATTAGGTAGCTGCCCCCCAGGATAGATTAGATTAGGTAGCTGCCCCCCAGGATAGGTTAGATTAGGTAGCTGCCCCCCAGGATAGGTTAGATAGCTGCCCCCCAGGATAGGATAGGTAGGTGCCCCCCAGGATAGGATAGGTAGGTGCCCCTTAGGATAGGTTAGATTAGGTAGCTGCCCCCCAGTATAGGTTAGATTAGGTAGCTGCCTCCCAGTATAGGTTAGATTAGGTAGCTACCCCCCAGGATAGGTTAGGTAGCTGCCCCCCAGGATAGGTTAGGTAGCTGCCACACAGGATAGGTTAGGAAGCTGCCCCCCAGGATAGGTTAGGTAGATGCCCCCCACGATAGGTTAGGTAGCTGCCCCCCACGATAGGTTAGGTAGCTGCCCCCCAGGATAGGTTAGGTAGCTGCCCCCCAGGATAGAATAGGTAGGTGCCCCCCAGGATAGGTAGCTGCCCGCCAGGTTAGGTCAGGTTAGGTAGGTGCCCCCACCCCAATAATGGAGGGGGGAGCCGGAGCCTCGGGGAGGGAAGCCCGACCTCTCCCTCCCTTCCTCTCCCCGGGCTCCCCCCTCGAAATTCTGAGTGAGCGTGCAGGGTAGCGGCGCTATACTAAACTACTCACCTCCGTCCCAGGTTCCAATCGTCGCTGACTCGCTGGTCTCCTCACGCTCCGCATAGATGCTGATACACACGCTGCTGCGTCAGCGTGTACGCAGCGTGTGTATCAGCATCTATGTGGACTGGAGCGGGAGGAGACCAGCGACGATTGGAACCTGGGACGGAGGTGAGTAGTTTAGTATAGCGCCGCTACCCTGCACGCTCACTCAGAATTTCGAGGGGGGAGCCTGGGGAGAGGAAGGGAGTGAGAGGTCGGGCTTCCCTCCCCGCGGCTCCGGCTCCCCCCTCCAATACAGTGCACACCAACAGGGCAGCGAGCGGCACAGGCAGCACGGATATGGGCCCCCCGGGCCCCTCCCCCGCCTCTTCAGGAGCCGGGCCCGGTCGCGAAGGCGACTGCTGCGACCCCAGGCCCTACGCCCATGCCTAAGACTAGGATTGAGAGATACTGTTACCCGTTATGATCTCTGTCTTTCCTGACCATTCTCCTGCTTACTGATTCGGTACCTTTGCCTATCTGTCTACCTGTTCCCTGTACCTTGTCTGCCGTGTGTTGCCGATCTGGCCTGTCTGACCCTTCTGGCTGTCACTCACTCCTTGGGTGATCAGCCTTACTGTACTACTGGTGACACCTAACTTTCCAGGTGTCCATTAGCTGCAAGGGCTACCTGCTCCTCAGGAAGTCTCTCTTGCAGTTCAGTCAGTGGGCTCTACCCCATCGGAGTCCACTGACTGCAGTACAGCCTGATTCCCAGTCCTTTAGGGAATCCTTGGCTGCAGTACAGTCTGATTCCCAATCCATCAGGGAATCCTTGGCTGCAGTACAGTCTGTATCTCCTCCTCTTAAGGAGGTCAGCTCCAGCACAGTCAGTGGCCACCTGCCCCTCAGGCCAATTCCCTGCTCTTCAGGGAATCCTTGTCTGCAGTAGTGTCCTTTTCTTACTGTCGCACCAAACACCTTACCACATTAGGTGTCCTGTGTCAAGCTATACTTGTATTATTGGTGATTCTGCAGATCACCATATAATCAGGTATAGCGTCTGTATTATTGGTGATACTGCAGATCACCAATAATCAGAAATACTCTGTGTGCTGACACCAATCGTTACAGAACGGCAGACCAAAACATTATGGACGAACTACGTAGTCATGTTGAAGTCCTGACCACCGCGATCAATGCTCTTTCCGGGGTTTTTATTAACCAACAAAACCAGATTACACAACTGTCTGGGGCTGTTCAGGAACTTCAATTGACTATAAATACAGTGCGATCCCCTCCAGTCACGGACCTTCGTATGTCCGTACCTGAAAAGTTTTCTGGCCATAGATCTGACTTTCAGAATTTCAGGAATCATGTGTTGTCTTATTTTGAGTTGAGGCCTACCTTGCCAGGAACTGAGTCTCAGAGGGTAACATTTATAAAGACCCTGTTGTCAGGGGATTCTCAAACATGGGCATATAGCCTTCATGCAGAGCATGATGCGTTGTCCTCAGTTCAGGAATTTTTTAAGGCCATGGCCATTATATATGATGATCCCGATATTGCTTCTACTGCTGAAAGGAAACTCAAGATGTTCAGGCAGGGTCGTAAATCGGTTGAGGTTTACGCCACTGAGTTCAGGAAGTGGTCTGTGTCAGCTAGATGGGGAGCATATGCATTATTAGACTGTTTTCTGGCAGGATTGTCTGATGCAATTTATGATCTGATGTTAGGACATCCTGAACCCAAATCTGTAGACGAAGCGATTTCGTTGGCCGTGCGGATAGATCGCCGCTTGCGCTACCAGAAACAGATTCATGGTAGGAATGCTATAAGATCTGTCCCATATGCCTCCTCTCCACCCTCGTCACCTCCAGACGAGCCGATGCAAATCGGGTACTCTAGAATGATGCAAGTGGAAAAGAATCGCAGAAGGTCCGAAAGACTCGGTCTAAATTGTGCTGAGGAGGGTCATGTTGTCCACAATTGTCCTAAAAAATCGGGAGAATGCTGCCGCCTAGGGGTAGTCAGAGGTCATACCATAGGCGAGCAGTCTTTAACTCTAAACAATAATCGTCTGTTCCTTCCTTGTTCCATTACATGGGAGGGTCAGAACAGATCCACAGAAGCCTTTGTGGACTCTGGCTCTGCAGCCAATTTTATAGATTATGATTTTGTGACAAAATTGGGGATTCCCTTACTCCCTCTAGACCGGCAAATTCTGGTCATGGCGGTGGAGGATTCTCCATTACAGTGTAGACAGCCTCTTTTCCAGACCCCCTTGTTATTGTGTAAAATAGGGGTGTTACATAAAGAGAAATTACAGTTCCTTGTTCTGCCAATGGCAACCTCTACCATTATTCTTGGTATGCCCTGGTTGCAACTCCACTCCCCTCAGATTGACTGGGCGTCAGGTCAGCTACAGAGTTGGTCAACCCATTGTCATCATCATTGTTTAGAGAGAGTTACCATTTGCGCTACCAAGATACAGATCAAAGAGGTGTCAAGGCAGTGTACAGAATTCGCTGACGAGTTCTGTCCAGATTCTGCAGATAAACTCTTGCCTCTCCAGAGTTTCGATTGTTCCATGGAGTTGGGACTCGGTTCTGTGCCTCCTAGTGGCCATTTTCATAATCTGTCGGGATATGAGGGACTGGTAATGCAGGAATACATTAAAGAAAACTTGGGCAAAGGCTTCATCTGTCCTTCCCGGTTACCTGTAATGTATACACCAGGTAGTAAGAACGTCAAAGCGGACGCTCTATCTGGGTGTCTTGAGCCAGGGACAGTTCAGCCTTCTACCCCTGAGACCATCCTACCTCAAAAGGTGGTGTTGGCAGCTACCAAAACCTGGGAGGACTGGACAGCTACTCTGGAGTCTTATCAACAGGACATTCCAGAGGGGAAACCTGAGGGGGTTATGTTTGTACCATTTCCTTTTCGCCTACAACTTTTACAATTGTTCATTTCTCATAATAATGCTAGGCACCCCGGGGCAGCTCGGACTCAGGATTTAATGACCAGATGTGTATGGTGGCCTACTATGGCAATTGATTGTAAAGAGTTTGAGAGAGAGTGCTCAGTTTGTGCTAGGAGTAAGCCCTCTCGTCAGACAGCAGTGGGTACATTACAACCCTTACCAGTGCCAAATGAACCCTGGACTCATTTGTCAATGGATCTTATCGGAGAACTCCCCAAGTTTGAGGGCAAAACGATCTTGGTTAAAAGGAATTTGCGAAAAACTTTCCAGACTCAGAAGAAACAGGCAGATAAGAGACGGTCTGTAGAGTGGAAGTTTTCTCCGGGGGACATGGTGTGGGTGTCTATGCGACATTTGGCGTTAAAACAACCATCACCTAAACTAGGACCTGTATTTGTAGGACCATACCCAGTGGCCAGAAAGATTAATAATGTCACTTATGCGATTGATCTCCCAGCCAGCATGGGAGGTGTGAGATCGTTTCATGTGTCTCGGCAGTGCACGTGGATTCCTCCCCCCCCCCCCCCCCCTGTGATGGTTGATGACCAACCTGAGAATGAGATCAAGAAGATTCTAGATTCTCGCTTAGTGCAAATTCTGTACAGTATCTGGTCCACTGGAAGGGGTATGGTCTGGAGGAGAGAACTTGGGTGCCGGATTGTCGCATGCTTCTTCTTCACATGGTGGTAAGCTGCTGCAAATAAAGAGAGATTACTCTACATGGGTGGCAGAGGGGCTACACATGAATGAAAGGGTGGGGTGACAAGAACTATAGATTTGGAACTGGGCATTACCTTTAAGGTGCGTACACACGCCGGACTGGACGCAACGACGGGTCCGTCGTTACCTCCCGCTGGGTGGGCGTGCCAACGACAGTCCGGCGTGTGTACACACTGTCGGCGGACTGATACGGCTGCTTCTGAGCGATCCGCCATCTTCAGAGTGAGTAAATATGTCTAGTGTCAGGCAGGTAACACACTTGACAGTTTTCGTACGCGTTTTCTGCACAGAATAACTGAGAACTCATGTTAATCCATGGGCTAGTTCACACTTAATGTATTTTTCGCATGCAGAAAAAAAAAAGACATTTTGCATCAGGATTCTGCACATTTTATCAGTTTTCTGTATCAATTACATTAGCTGCATAGAAACACACTTGGTGTGCAGAAAACTTACGCAGAAAAATGCGCGCAGAAAACTGACAAGTGTGTTCCGTGCCTCAAGCCAAATAAAGGGTCAAATTTACACCCCAACTCCAGGAGATTAACATCTTAGTTTTGGGAGTGTTGAAAGGGGTTAGACACTTTTTTTGGTTGCAGTTGACGACTGAATCCCTTTGGGGGAGAATTTCCTGTTTTGACAGGAACTATTGTATGTATATTTCTTTAGAAGGAGAGGCTGATATATAGCTAGATAGATAGACATACTAGCTGATGGCCTGGCGTTGCCCGGGTATGTATTTAGCTGGTGTTTGCTTTGCCCACTTTTTCTAACCCTACTCACACACAATTACTCAATGACCTAGTTTGTGAGCTTTGCGGTCTTTGGCATCAATAATTTGCATTGAAATGAAACAAATCTGATTGGCTGTTTGTGGCTCCACCCCCTTTTCTGAATTTGACCCTCAGTCACCTAATGACCAACTGTACCAGGTTTGAGGCTTGTGCCATTAACAGTGCAAGAATGGAAGCAAATAAATATTCCCCTTGAAAATTAATAGGTTATCTTGATTGGCTTTTGTAGGCTCCACCCACTTTTCTGAATATTAATCCCAGTCACCCAGTGACCAACTAAGTAAGAATGGCTGCAGTTTTCCCATTTTCCCAGTGAAATTTGTATTTGTCTCCACCCACATTTTGGTTATGGGGATAAAAAGTATCCAATATGTTATTCCAGGTAATATACTATGTGTGTGTCAAATTTCATTCAAATCCGTTCAGCCATTGCTATATGATTGACTAACAACCATCCAAACTTTCGTTTCGCATTTATAATATTAGTGAGATGATATACTGTATATATATATATATATATATATATATATATATATATATATATACAGAGGGTGCTGCAGCACACAACAGGAAAACAGTGACAGGGGCTCTTGGTTACGCTTTAACGCGTTTAAGCTCACCAACTGCGCCAAAGTGTCCCCGATCTGGTGAGTCCTACTCTAACCAGGCAAAAATGCTAGTTTTTATCAGCGTTCTAGTGGGAACCATGCCAAAAGCCCAGGGGTCAGCTAAATGGGAGAAATGAAATTAAAAACACCTCACCTTCTACTAGCTACTAACTGAACTATGAGCACCACTCATTTATATATATGTATGTAAATGTATATTTTTTTATTTTACACTGGGGACGATTTAGAAAAGCTGTCAAGATTTTATTGCCGTTTCTTATTTCCTGTATGGTTTACATTAAAGTCATGGAAGTTCATGTATGCTGACATCAAACCATCAAATGTTGATTCAGATGCCTTTAATGACTAACTGTACATAGTTTATTGCTTTTGAATCTTTATGTTCCTTCAACAGGCATGATACAGAAGAGGATCAGAACCATAGAAAAGACTTATATATGATATTTCAGGCTTAATCAGCAATCTATCAACATATACATTTATTTAATTAGTCCACCATGTAATTTTTTTTTGAAACTAAGTCAGTGCCATAGCTGCCACAGCTTGACTCCAATTTGCAGCAAAGCGAGGGACTAAGTGGCATGAGAGCCAACATACATGACTGCAGGGGCCACAATCCCTAGCCTCTCCCCTCCCACAAAACAGACAATAATAATTATAATAACATAATACTTTTCTAAAAAATAACGCTTTTTTTTGGGGGGGGGGGGGGGGGGGGTACGGAAATGGCCTTGATCTTTTTATTGGGGCTTCCACTAAAATTACTCAACCAGATATAAGAATATAAAAGCCATCAATAATTAGGGGTGGGGGGCTTTGAGGTGGATTACAGGATAAAAAGCAACAAACTTGGTGGTCCTGGTGAATTATAATATAGGGGTTTAGGGGGTGATAGTGGCCATACTTATTTTTAGTTAGGGTAAGGGAAGAAAGGGGAGCAAAGCCTATGGACTTGATATAACTCTGTTATGAACCTGTCATAGTTTTGAATCAGGTTAGTTTAGTGTTAGTTTAGACACGTTTGGGTATATGGCATGTTCACTTTAAGGTGGCTAAAATATAACTATGCTATGGCTCATTTTAGATTATTTTGCACAGACACAGACAAGCAGGTAAATATTGACTTCATGTTAAAAGGTAACCAGTGTGGTCCTATGTGATGACGACAGTGTGAAATTGTGATGTGTTAGTGACATCCAGCATGAGTTGTTTCTTTGTGGTTGATTGAGAGGTTGTGAAAACACACGCAGGAATTCATTGGCGCTGATCTCACAGTGAATGCTCAGGAAGACAGCTGCAGCCCCCTCTCTATAACCTTCCTGTGCTGACTTCAAATCCAGAGGCTGATGGCACTTTATACTTACCAGCGGCGTCTATGTTTACCCCTAGGCTGGACTTTGCATTAAAGAACTTAAGGCACAATAGTCTAGGGCACTAGTCTTCCCAGTTGGGTGCAGGCTAATCAGGACTCAGCCATACAGCAGAGGCCTGCCCACAGAGACTGCTGTTAATTCCTTCAGTTGACACAATTTTTAAATGCAGCAGCCTTGTTTACCACAAACAAAATATAGCAGTCAGGCACTCTATTCACTGAAGCCTGGCATAAACATACCAGGACCATCATCCTCAGGAATAGGGACTTGTTGTCTTGGGAGACAGTTTGGAGCCTTGCTCTGTACAGAGGTGTTGCTAGCCTGCAGGCTGTTGCTTGTATAATCCACTAATCTTCAGTGATTGCTTGTGTCATCCCATATCCCATTGTGATCGCTTGTATCATCCACTAATCTTCAGTGATTGCCTGTGTCATCCGTGTCCCACAGTGATCGCTTGTATCATCCACTAATCTTCAGTGATTGCCTGTGTCATCCGTGTCCCACAGTGATCGCTTGTATCATCCACTAATCTTCAGTGATTGCCTGTGTCATCCGTGTCCCACAGTGATTGCTTGTGTCATCCCAGATCCCACAGTAATCGCTTGCATCATCCACTACTCTTCAGTGATTGCTTGTGTCATCCCATATCCCACAGTGATCCCTTGCATCATCCACTGATGTTCAGTGATTGCTTGTGTCATCTCGTATCCCACAATGATTGCTTGTATCATCCACTTATCTTCAGTGATTGCTTGTGTCATCCCATATCCCACAGTAATCGCTTGCATCATCCACTGATCTTCAGTGATTGCTTGTGTCATCCCATATCCCACAGTGATCCCTTGTATCATCCACTAATCTTCAGTGATTGCTTGTGTCATCCCATATCCCACAGTGATCCCTTGTATCATCCACTGATCTTCAGTGATTGCTTGTGTCATCTCGTATCCCACAGTAATCGCTTGCATCATCCACTGATCTTCAGTGATTGCTTGTGTCATCCCATATCCCACAGTGATCCCTTGCATCATCCACTGATCTTCAGTGATTGCTTGTGTCATCCCATATCCCACAGTGATCCCTTGTATCATCCACTGATCTTCAGTGATTGCTTGTGTCATCTCGTATCCCACAATGATTGCTTGTATCATCCACTAATCTTCAGTGATTGCTTGTGTCATCCCATATCCCACAGTAATCGCTTGCATCATCCACTGATCTTCAGTGATTGCTTGTGTCATCTCGTATCCCACAGTAATCGCTTGTATCATCCACTTATCTTCAGTGATTGCTTGTGTCATCCCATATCCCACAGTAATCGCTTGCATCATCCACTGATCTTCAGTGATTGCTTGTGTCATCTCGTATCCCACAGTGATCCCTTGTATCATCCACTGATCTTCAGTGATTGCTTGTGTCATCTCGTATCCCACAATGATTGCTTGTATCATCCACTTATCTTCAGTGATTGCTTGTGTCATCCCATATCCCACAGTAATCGCTTGCATCATCCACTGATCTTCAGTGATTGCTTGTGTCATCTCGTATCCCACAGTGATTGCTTGTATCATCCACTAATCTTCAGTGATTGCTTGTGTCATCCCATATCCCACAGTGATCCCTTGTATCATCCACTGATCTTCAGTGATTGCTTGTGTCATCCCATATCCCACAGTAATCGCTTGCATCATCCACTGATCTTCAGTGATTGCTTGTGTCATCTCGTATCCCACAGTGATCCCTTGTATCATCCACTGATCTTCAGTGATTGCTTGTGTCATCTCGTATCCCACAATGATTGCTTGTATCATCCACTTATCTTCAGTGATTGCTTGTGTCATCCCATATCCCACAGTAATCGCTTGCATCATCCACTGATCTTCAGTGATTGCTTGTGTCATCTCGTATCCCACAGTGATTGCTTGTATCATCCACTAATCTTCAGTGATTGCTTGTGTCATCCCATATCCCACAGTAATCGCTTGCATCATCCACTGATCTTCAGTGATTGCTTGTGTCATCTCGTATCCCACAGTGATTGCTTGTATCATCCACTAATCTTCAGTGATTTCTTGTGCCACACCATGATCCACAGTTATTGGTTGTTTTATTCTGTGACCTAGGGTTACCACCTGTGTTATCCCATGCTCCTCAGTAATCCCGTGTGTCCCCCAATCAACGCTTGTGTTATGCTTTAGTGATTGCATGTGTTATACTGTGTTCCACAGTGAATGCTTTTGTCATCCCATGACTGGGGGGAAAAGGGGGAGGGGGGGGCAAGAGGTTGTGGCGCCTCCTCAAATAAATGTCTTGCCCCCTCAATCATCTGGGGGCACGCACGGCTGCAATGAGTGAATCTTCCTCAATTTGTCTCCCTCTGCTCGGTTTCTTTTGGAACGCAATGGCGCACGCAGAGAGAGATGTCAGGGGTCAGCTGACAGCACAGCAGTCACATGACCGCATGGAGGAGGCTAATTCCTCCTCCATGCAGCGCGCTCACAGACACAATGAATGCTCACAACACAACCACAAGTAGTCAGGGCACTGCTTGTGCTTGTGTTGTGAGCATTCATTGTGTCAGTTCTCGCCCCAAATTGCGCCGCCCCCTCCTTTGATATGGCCAGTCACACTGCAGGCACACCACCGCCTCTGGTCTGCCACTCTGCCTGTCCTGACCTATCCTGACCTGTCCTGAACCAGAACTTCCTCTCTGCTCTAAAAGATAAGCAATAACATAGTCTTTCAAGAAAAACATTTTTTTGTTACAGTTGATACTAATCTTGCAATAATCTGCAGTGTTTCAACTTCCTGCTTTCATGGAAGCAGACATATTGTTATAATCCTGTGCTTTCAAATGAGCTTATCTTCTGCGACACTCAGGTGACACAGGGTAGAGATCAACAACTTTCAACTTGTTATTGGACACAGATGAGGGGGAATTAGACAGGCTAAACTCTCTAAATACAGTACATACAGGGTGCATTTATCGACACCGCCGCCTCCGTGTACACATGATGCCCCCTTCACATTTCTGACTGCCCCCTCATATGAGCCTGTCTAGAACCGGCCCTGCCATGACCCCCAGTGATTAGTTGTGTCATCTCATGATCCCCAGTAATTGCCTGTTATTCCCATTAATATCTTGTGTTATAACATGTTCCCTAATGATTGCTTGTGTCATTCAGTGATCTTCAGTAAATGCTTGTGTCATCCCACCAGCCCCAGTGATTGCTTGTGTCATCCCACCAGCCCCAGTGATTGCTTGTGTCATCCCACCAGCCCCAGTGATTGCTTGTGTCATCCCACTAGCCCCGGTGATTGCTTGTGTCATCCCACCAGCCCCAGTGATTGCTTGTGTCATCCCACCAGCCCCAGTGATTGCTTGTGTCATTCCACTAGCCCCGGTGATTGCTTGTGTCATCCCACTAGCCCCGGTGATTGCTTGTGTCATCCCACCAGCCCAGTGATTGCTTGTGTCATCCCACTAGCCCCGGTGATTGCTTGTGTCATCCCACTAGCCCCGGTGATTGCTTGTGTCATCGATCCCACCAGCCCCAGTGATTGCTTGTGTCATCCCACCACCCCAGTGATTGCTTGTGTCATCCCACTAGCCCCGGTGATTGCTTGTGTCAACCCACTAGCCCCGGTGATTGCTTGTGTCATCGATCCCACCAGCCCCAGTGATTGCTTGTGTCATCCCACCAGCCCCAGTGATTGCTTGTGTCATCCCACTAGCCCCGGTGATTGCTTGTGTCATACCACCAGCCCCAGTGATTGCTTGTGTCATCCCATCAGCCCCAGTGATTGCTTGTGTCATACCAGGATCCCTCAGTGAGTGTTTGCATCATTATGTGATTCCCAGTGATTGCTTGTATCATTATGTGATCCTCAGTGATCTCTTGTTTTATCCTGTGATGCTGAATTATCACTTGTGTTATCCTGTGATCCCTACTGACCAATTGTGTCCATCCATGATACCTTGCGTTATCCCATAACCTCCAGTTACTGCTTGTGTCTTTCAGTGTGATGGCTCGTGTTATCTTGAGAGCCCACTGTTCTTCACCCTAGGAGAACTTTAGTAAACCTGGCTCATATCTATAAGTAATGAGGCTAAAAGTGCTCAAGGCATCAACATGTCAGCTGCTTGTACTACTTCCTGCTCAACTTGATTGCCCATATATAGGAAATGCACTTAAATTGCACATTGGCCAACCAGCAGGGTGTGCCCTCTCTCCTTCCCAAGATCCTGAATAAATTCTACAAGTTTTACAATGAAACTGACAGGGAATGTTGTAATGCAGATCAGCAACAGATTCTATTTCTGTGCTTCTTTGTTAGTAAAAAAAGAGCTACAGGACTGTCTAGGGAACTGTCAACAAACCATCAAACACATAAACACACAATCGCCTCAGGACCATTACAAGGAATTGTATATAACAAAGCCTAAATAAAGGTTGTAGGTTGATAGCTTCTGTAAATACAGTTAGGAGATGAATATGGGCTTTGATGGGTCAGTAGCACAATAAAAAAAAAAATAGAAATATCAGCAAGCCTGTATAGTAGTGCTACACATGCACAAATGAGGTTCTTAAAGCCCAACTCTAGACACAACATTAAACATAGACACAGTTCCAGCTAAAGAAGAGGACCAGGGAAGGAGCTTGTTGGACTTTCTCTGTGCCTGAATTTCACAGAGTTGGAGCTACAGTACACGTGAGAAAGCTTTTGCACCATATGTTCTTAAAGTGTACCTAAGCCAAAGCTCAGGTGCAAAATCGAATACTTACCTAAGGAGAGGGAAATCTCTGGATTGTAACGAGGCTTCCCTTAAAGTCCTCTGGTCCCCCAGCACCGATCGGGGACCCTCCAAAGATTACTGACAAGGGATTGCCATGAATCTAATCGGGGCTACACTCCTCTTCCAGCATGCACATGGAATGCTCCTGTATGAGTATGGCTGCGCCTGCATGGTAAGCCAGGTGCAGCCATGCTCGCACTTGTATTAGCTTAGGAACAATGTCCCAATAAGCGGGAGGGTCCCAGTGAGTGGCAGAGGACACAGAGGAAAGCCTCATTAGCACAAAACGGTGCAGGGAAATTTGGCGCATCATGAGCAGCCATAGGCCGTAATTTGAATTACGACTATAGTGGTGCTCAGACAGTAATTTGGGAGCCATCAAAATACAGAACCCAAATTACTATAAAAACAGTGTTATCTGGCTGCCAGAAATAGCTGGCAGCCGAATTACATAATTCCCCCTGAGTCTATGGTGGCCTGGAGGAGGAATAGTAATTAACACCACCGGGACTCTTGCAGGAGCAGGGTGAGCCATTTCTCAGCTTTCCTTGCACCCAAATTCCCCGGTTCCATTTCTGCATGTATGCCATTGGGATCCTTAGGCTTCCCTCTCCTTAGGAAAGTATTTGTTTCTGAACTTGAGCTTCAGCTTGGGTTCGCTTTAAGCAGATCCAGGAAATCATCAAGTTCATGATGCCGGTGCGTGAAGGATAGAACAGTGCCATTAGTTCTCCCAGGTATAGGCAGGCAGGTTATTCAAGGCTTTGAAAATCAGCAGACATATCTAAAGTGGTGTCTCCATTTTAAGCAACAAGTGGAGAGCTTGTAGAATCAAGCTGTGGTATTCTGCACTCACTGTCTGTAGGGAAGACAGGACCTTTTTTCTGGTTGTCCTATGTATAGGGAATTGCAGTAGACCAGGCGGGCAGCACGGATTATCTTAGGCAGAACTTCATAAGGTATTTCAACCTCACTGTGTTTTTTAGGTGGAAAAAGCAAGATTTTGCAGCAGCTGGCATTAGTGTCTGAGTTTTAGCTCTCCACCAAACAACATCTCCAAGTTACTGCATGGCTTCTACCCCAATGGCTAGGCAGACTCCCACCAGCAACACCTCAGTTTTGTCAGAGTTTTGCCTATGCCAGCTGGTGCTCATGTAGTTTCGAAATTCCCCAAGCATTGATGGCTAGTTATGAATATAGATCTGACTTGAAGGACAGATATAGTTCTGTACTATCTGTCTGCATAACAGTGATAAACTAGACAATGGGTGAAGGACCACTACAGCAAAAAAGTTAGCTGTAAAAATCTGACAGAACTCAAATTAAGTACTAACAAAAAAAGGAAAACTGAGACTCCCCTCTATTATATTATAATAATTAGCTTAAGGCAATTAAATTGTTAATTATTATAATATAATAGAGGGGAGTCTCAGTTTTCCTTTTTTTGTTACTACTTATGGGGGTTCTCAGGATTTTCTTTTTTTTTTTTCAAAAGCATTCCCTGAATGGCAGTTGCTAAGTCTAACTGTCAAAATAGTGTGTGAGTATAGAGGCTGGCTGGTATCTTACTATTCTGGCAGTTAGGCCCAGTGCACACCAAAACCGCTAGCAGATCGTCAAAACGCTAGCGGTTTTGGGAGCAGAGAGCCGATATTTGCCGTGTGCACACCGAGCGGATTTTGTATGCAATCCGCCGGCCGCATCCGCATCAGCATCCGCGTGGCTAATGTATCTCTATGGGCTGGTGCCCACCGGCAGTTTGAGGTTTTAAGCAAACCGCAAACGTGCAGCAAGAGGCACGTTTGCGGCTTGCTAAAAACCTCAAACCGCAGGTGTGCACCAGCCCATAGAGATACATTAGCCACGCAGATTTTCAAGTGGATGCGGCCGGCGGATCTGCCCAGTGTGCACTGGGCCTTAGACTTAGCAACTGCCATTCAGAAAATGCTTTTGAAAACAAAGAAAACCCTGAGAACCTTCATGACTAGATGGGCTAGTCCAAAAGCTGTCGATTCTGTCAGATTTAGCTAAGCTTAGGCAGAGGGGGTTTTAAGGTTAGGCAGTTGGTAGTTAAGTTTAGGCGTGAGGGCGGTTAAGGCTAGGCATGGGGGTGGAGTGGTAAAGATTAGGCAGAGAGGGTGGAGTGGTTTAAGTTAGGCAGCAGGGGTGGAGTGGTTTAGGTTAGGCACAAGGGTGGAGTGGTTAAAGTTAGGCAGCAGGGGTGGAGTGGTTAAGTGGCAGGGGTGGAGTGGTTAAGGCTAGGCAGCAGGGGTGGAGTGGTTAAGGTTAAGTGGCAGGGGTGGAGTGATTAAGGCTAGGCAGCAGGGGTGGAGTGGTTAAGGTTAAGTGGCAGGGGTGGAGTGGTTAAGGCTAGGCAGCAGGGGTGGAGTGGTTAAGGTTAAGCAGCAGGGGTGGAGTCGGAGCTGGGACAAGGTCCTCCAGCACCCAAGGCTGAGACACCAAAGTGCGCCCCTCCATCCCTCCTACCCCAGCTGTCACACACTGATTGCTATTAGACTAAGAGGCGCCACAGGGCCCACAACCTCCCCAACACCTTAATATCTAGTTATCTGGCTTGCAGTCACTGCTATGTATCCCCTTTTCTTATTTCTTTCTGCTTCATACACAATTAGGAATGACAGCTGAATGAATTGTGCACTGCGCCCTGAGGCTGGAGCCTCTCCAGCCTATGCCTCGGCCCGGCCCTGGGTGGAGTGGTTTAGATTAAGCACAGGGGTGGAGGGATTAATGTTAGAAAGCAGGGGTGGAGTGGTTAAAGAGAACCTGTACTGAGTAAAAATATTTAAAATAAACACATGAGGTAACTTCAAATGAACATTACATAGTTACCTTGCCATCAGTTCCTCTCAGAAGCTCACCATTTTCTTCTCACAGTAATCCCTTCCAGTTCTGACAATATTTTGTCAGATCTGAAATACATCAGTTGCATTCAGTAAAATATCAGTTGCTGTCAGTTATAGCTGAGAGGAAAACTGATGTACCTGGTAATGTCCACGTTTCCCTGTGGCACAAGTGGGCGATGTTACAGTTTAACTGTGTGCTGACCAGAAAGCTGTTATGGGTAATGGCCATTTTCAAAATGGAGGACGGAAAATTCCCTTGATCACAGTGAACAAACAGGACGGGGGACAGGAGAAAGACACTGAAGAGTAGACTACATGGAAGGTAAGTATGACTTGTGTATGCTTATTTTGACTTTTAATTTTCAGTTCAGGTTTTCTTTAAGGTTAAGTGGCAGGGGTGGAGTGGTTAAGGCTAGGCAGCAAGGGTAGAGTGGTTTAGGTTAGGTACAGGGGTGGAGTAATTAAGGTTAGGCAGCAGGAGTGGAGTGGTTAAGGTTAAGCAGAGAGGGTGGAGTGGTTAAGGTTAGGCAGAGAGGGTGGAGTGGTTAAGGGTAGGCAGCGAGGGTGGAGTGGTTAAGACTAGGCAGCAGGGGTGGAGTGGTTTAGGCTAGGCACAGGGGTGGAGTGGTGCGGATAGGCAGCAGGGGTTTAGTGGTTAAGGTTAAGTGGCAGGGGTGGAGTGGTTAAGGTTAAGTGGCAGGGGTGGAGTGGTTAAGGCTTGGCAGCAAGTGTAGAGTGGTTTAGGTTAGGCACAGGGGTGGAGTGATTAAGGTTAGGCAGCAGGGGTGGAGTGGTTAAGTTTAGGCACAGGGGGTTGAGTGGTTAATGGTTAGCTACCAGGTGGGGTCTTAGGCCACATACACACATCAGACCATAGTCTTTTGAAAATGAAAGATCACAGACCAATCTTACCACACTTCATGTAGTATGAGAGCCATACCGTCACAGTCTTTTCTGTTCCTGCCAAAGACCCGTTCCTGCAAATTGCATTCATAGTCTATGAGATCTGCAGATCATCATACACACCTTGTTTAACTGACATTCATCTGCAGATCAGACAATCATCTGCAGATCTGAAAATCCATCCTGGTGGATCTGATCTGCAGATGAATGTCTGTTAAACAAGGTGTGTATGATGATCTGCAGATATCATAGACTATGAATGCATTTTGCAGGAACGGATTTTTTGCAGGAACAGATCTTTTGCAGATACTAATCTTTTGAATGTCTACAGCATCTTTGTGTGCAGCATCTTGCAAAGATTTCTGTCTGATGGGGAGTTCAGCTCCATAGAATAGACTGTGTAGGTATGGCTCTCATACTACATGGAAGGGGGTAAAATTGGTCTGTGATCTCTCATTTTCCAAAGACTATGGTCTGATGTGTGTATGAGCCTTTAGGCATAGGTAGAGGGAGGGTTCAGTGTGAGAGTAGGCAGGGACTTTATTATACATTATTATACATCACCACACCTGATGAAGGGCGGAGCCCGAAACGTGTAGTGTATCGACATAACTATTAAAAGTGAATGCAAGTTCCTGCCTGTGGAGTGCCTCCTTCTATGTACTTTGTGAATGCTTTATTATACATTACCTGCTCCCGGCCATTGGGTCTCCTCCACTTCCTGGTTAGTTTGCAGGTGTCCTGCAGCCCACCGTTCACTATGACGTTGCAGTCCCAGCATGGTGATTGGCTGGCTGCAGGACACCTGCAAATTAACCAGGAAGTGGAGGAGACATGATCGCCAGGAGCAGGTAATGCATGAGAATGCTAGATGCCCGTAGTAACATCTTGTTAATAACGTTATTTAACATTTTAGAAATGTCCTAAAATGTTAAATAACGTTAATAACAATATGTCATTAGAGGCCTCACCCTGCGCCATAATTTTAACGGCGCAATTTTTAAATGTACCCATTAAGTTTACCTAGAGCCAGAAACGATGTCTAGGATGTACGCGAGGTAAAGATTTTTAAAGTCAGATGCTTTAGTTACCAGTTGCAATGTTTGTTTATTTCATTGTTCGCTTTCCCATGTCCTTCCTCTTGGTGTGACAGCCCCCTGATGTATTCAATATGCTGCTCCTCCCACGCGACACTGTGATTAAAGATAATGGAAAAAACATAAGTTACTCCTATAGTAAAGGGGATTTCTAAATGAATCTGATACAAAAAGAACACGCATGGGAAAATTAGTGGGAAGTGAGGCCTGGGTCTGCAGTCTTATGTTTGTGTCAGAACATTTATCCAGTTTCCAAAAAATAGGAGTTATTCGTTATTTTGCTTATTCGGTGAAGGAAAGAACAAGGAGCAAGGCCTATCCATACTCTGTAGGTTTGGCTGCAGGATTGTTTGCTGTACATTATAAATGGTATGTGCATTGCTTTCCTGCTCTTGATAATGATGATTTTCTGCCTATTGATTTAAATACCGGTAACTGAATTATGATTTTTTTTATGGTATTTAAATAAGAACTCTGCAGAAAATGCCAACCTGATTTAGGGCCCTTTTCCACTAGCAAGTGCAATCACAAATCACAAATGCCAGCGATTGCAATTCTGTTATGCGATTGCGATTGCGATTTTTTATTTGCATTGCATTGTCACTCTAAAAATCGCTCCAGAAAGCAATTGCGATTTGCGATTTCCAAATCGAATCACTATAGTGGAAAATACCCAAGTCTGCTTAGTTGATGCAGCCGGCAGATGCTGCACTCTTTGTTTATGCTTGGTAAGTTATAATGATTGATCATTTTTCTCAGTGTATGTAAGATGGTCTATGAGGGAGGTTGGCAACCTAAGGGGAAATGGGAGTTCCTTCAGAACATTTTCATACATAAATTAGCTCCAGTGTGCTGTACAAAGTGCCCCTCCGTGGAAGTGTAACACATGCACTCTGCATACAGATCATTCTTCTAAATCAACACTAGCAAAGGCATTTCTTTCATTGCTGTCATTCAGCTTCTACCCCTCTTCAATGCCTGCAGTGAGGCAGCTCTAGGTGTCAGATTATATACTGGAGAGTGGGAGTAAATGGCTCACATCCAGTCTCCTTGATTAGATAGCAACAGTTAGAAGTTACAGGGCTGCTAGAATCACACTTCTTCCACACACTTTATGATGCCTTGCCTGAATTCCATTTGAAACAACATGCTGTCACATTCAGGAAGGAGGTTGGTAATGAGCTGCGGAAAGGATATACATTAGCTATTTTTGGGTATTGCTACTGGCTGCCACATGACCTGCAGAGGAGACCAGGTTACCATGCTTTCATGAGTAGAATTGTACACAGGCTTGGCAGTACAGTATTTTAAAGTAAGCCTGAGACAAAACAGATACTTACCTAAGAAGAGCTAAGCCTCTACATCATCCAGACGCTTCACATGTCCTCCAGGAGACCATTGCCACTGCCATGGACCCTCTTGTAAGTCGCAACCAGGCTGCTCAGTCTTTATACACTATCTCCAGCTTACTGCACAGGTGTAGCCATACTCATACAGGCACCGTACGTACGACCACGCTCATGCATGAAGTGGAGAATGTCCACGTTGTTCGGTATGTCATCTCGAATATGTAATATCAAATGCATCATTCATAAACCATACACACATTTCAATTACAGAATCCCATAGTAACAGCCAACCCTCTGAGTTCCCAGGCCCCAGCTGAAAAGCCAAACACAGAGATATTTATCTACTAGCACAGAGGTTAGGAACCTTTTTGGCTGAGCGAGTCATAAACGTCACAGATTTTAAAATGTAATTCAGCGAAAGCCATACAATATGTTTCAAATTGGGACAGTTTGCATGCGCAGCATAGGGCTCACGTCTCTTGCGATGGTGATGTGTATACAGTTGAATGCCGGGCAGCGGACGTGTCAGACACGTCTTCAGCTTCTCTTGGGTTTCAACAACATCAGCAATTTCCCTGAGAGCCAGACAGGCGAAATACCAACTAACAGCTTGTACAATTAGATAGCTGACTTGGGGGTTGATTCACTTTGTAGGACAAGATCCCCGCACTTTGGCCCAGTAGGCTGCCTGTCAAGTGACAGGCAACTTATTGGGCCTAAGTGCAGGGATCTAGTCATACAAAGTCACTGGACGTGACAGGGTCCAGAGTGGGACAATTGGAGCAGCCGTTCATTTTGGGGTAGCGAGAGTAAGTTAGTAGTGCATGCTACAGCAATAGCGTGCCTACTTTGACATTTTTAGTTGCGCTGCCACACTAAGCTGCGCTGCTTGAGCAGCTTGAGCATCAAACCATAACTGTAAGCCAGATGTAGCCATCAAAAGAGCACATTTGGCTCCCGAGCCATAGGTTCCCTACCCCTGTTCTAGCAGTATTGTCCCAAGCTGAGCTGAGGGCAATTAACATCTGTCAGGAACCGGCCCGCGGCACTCCTGCGTATACGGTTCCCAACTGTGGGTTTGACCAGATCAAGCGGGGAACAGCCTTATTCAAGCTACAGACAAGGCTGGGACCCCTCAAACGCTCCTTACTGCCACCACTAGCTGTTGCTAGAAACGTGCACTCTGCGGTCGAGTGCTCATGCAATCCGCGTTTTAGTATTCGGGTCAGCTTTGTGCTTAGGCCGAATACGGGAACGCGACACATGCACACGCACAATTGCAATCTTACACTGTAGTGAAGCAAAACCACTAACAGTCGTTCCGAACGATACTGTTAGCCGCTCTGCTGTCGAGCTACTCGCACTGGCGTTTTCGTACGTTGGGTTGGGCAGATAGAAGAACCTTGGACTTTTGTGGACGGACACAGTTCTGGTTGGAACAGGAGCCCACTTAGCTTGGGCCGGGAGTCCAGCTGCAGCTACCGTCAGGAGGGGACTGATTTTAGGTATCTGCCCCCTGCCTTTTATGCTGGAATATTTGCCTTGAGGCTGCAATTTCGTTGGGAAGGAGAGGAACTAGTTTTAATCAACTTTCCAGACAATTCCCCTCTCCCCATCTTTAGTGTATTTTAGCACATACATGAAAAGACTTCCCTAGTCCAAGTTACAGGTGACAAACACATTGTTGACAGTATTTCCTAGCCGATCAAAGGTAAGGATACGGCTGCTATTGGCCTGATTAGCCATCTCTTAATTAGGGGCTAGGTAGACAGTCCCTAATTGCAGAGATTTCCCATCTCCCAATAGGTGTAATTTACAGGATATACTGTAGTTTGCACCTCCACCAATAATTTAATTTCCTCACAATGAAATAGTGTTTAACACACATGTCAAACTTTGGTGAGGAGGCTCTTCCTGGCTAGTCTAGAGTTCTTCACAATGCTTTAACAGCCTTAATCAACAGAAGTGTAAATGTTTTAGTTGTCAATGACTTCAAAGCTTCAACTCCAGATAAGGTGGAACAAAACCCTTCACTTCTGCCATTGTCTGATTAACCATGTCCTTGCTGGAGGCTAACACCCCAGCTCTATTCACTGTAGTTCGCTTTAGATGCAAATGTAGTACAGCCAGATGACAATCGCTTCAAAGCAGAATACACATGTGAGCCAAAGCAGACAAACAAGATGGCAGTTACCTCTAATATCATGACAATATCATAAATAGTCGCCATGTCCTGCGTATTACTGTACATATCGTCATCACCACATATATCATCCATATCCTCACGCCATATCCTCACAACATCTGTTTAGCACAACCATATAGCTTCACCTAATTTGACAAAGTTTCATATATTTTCCCTTTCGCAGACCAAGCGTCTCTGGGAGTCATTAGCTCAAGGGAATTTTTCACACCTCGCTCTAGAGCTGGAGAGAAACTGATCTTATCCATTGATTCCCTCCAAACAGCGGCTTTCACCTGGAACAGCTGTAACGCAATAATTAATTATTGCCATATTTTCTTCACATTTCATGGGTTAAGAGGCTCCTAGGTTGGTCATCTTTGCAAAGGTGCAGATGTGTGGACATCTGTCTAGGAAGTTCCCAGACAAACAGGACATTCTGAACCTGGAGTAATACAGATTCGAAGTAACACTGTAATAATACTCAGGTAATAGCACTCATGTCTCATATCTGCGAACTCGTGGTGCCCCGCTGAATGCAAGTGTGCAGTCCAATTGGCGATATGACCTACCGGCATGGATAGACTGGTAAATCAGGAATTCTGCCAGATTTTCTCTCTGTGGGTCAAGGCCTGCTCCCTGTTCCAATTACACAAGGCTGGACTTTTGCATGTCATAGCCACTCCCAGCCACCGAGTGGGTTAAAACACAGCGACCCACACGGGTCCTGGTCTTTAAAGACAAAGACAAACATTTATATTGCGCTTTTCTCCTGGCGGACTCAAAGCGCCAAGTCATCTGTTGTCAAATTCCATCAATGGACAGGCCAGCGGGACACTGGTAAAAATGCAATACTTTAGACATTCTACTCATTTCTCATTTTTGCTTCTTCTTCTCAATCAAACTGTTTAGCTGCCAGATATAATTATTTGCCAGCAGGGATGCTCGGGTAGTGCTTTTTATTACTCGCCCGGATCCGGATCCGGGTACCCAGATATCCGGATCCGGGTATCCGGATCCGACCTTGCGGATATCCGGATCCGATCTGGATATCCGACCAAATTACCCGCAGGTACCCGACCTATTCGAGTATCCGGATAGAAAACCCGGAAGTGCCCTTTAAATAGCTTTAAAATGGTTTTTAGGGTAAATGATGCATGTAGCATCATGTTTTTTTAAAGGGAAATACTAATTAATTATTTGGTGGACATAAAATGAAAAAAAAAAAAAAGCTGTCAATTAACATCAGGACCAGGTTCCAGACAGCGAAAGAGAGAGAAAAGCTCGCTGACTGAGGGTAGGCTGCCCGCTAGGGACGACACTGACACGGCAGAACTTCTGAGGGTGGCTGTAATGTTGCTCCTTGTCCTCTTGCCCTTGCTGCCCCTCCCCCAGCTGCCGGTGCCAGCAGACATAGTACAACTTATACATGATGATGTCACCAGATGATGTGGGGTAGTTTTACTTTAATAAAATCGGGGTTGGACTTTACATCAAATCAGCACGGAGTGACAGACCGCAGAGTAGAGGACAGACAGTGCACACTGTGTTATGGTGGCGGCCTGGTGGGTACACACGGTGCGTTCCTGCACTCGATTTCCCGCTCGATTCCCATCAACTCGATTATTTCTGACATGTCCGATTTGCGTTTCGATGGATCGTTAGGTCGATTTGGCATACTTTACATGCGAATCGACCTAACGATCCGTCGAAACGCAAATCGGACATGTCGGAAATAATCGAGTCGACGGGAATCGAGCGGGAAATCGAGTGCGGGAACGCACCATGTGTACCCGCCAGGCCGCCGCCATAACAACAAACTGCAGTACTAACTACAATACAATAACACAGTAATCCTCCTATTCCCTATACTGTC
The DNA here is from genome assembly GCF_040937935.1 of Hyperolius riggenbachi. Taxonomy (NCBI): domain Eukaryota; kingdom Metazoa; phylum Chordata; class Amphibia; order Anura; family Hyperoliidae; genus Hyperolius; species Hyperolius riggenbachi. The sequence goes on along the minus strand of NC_090651.1, from coordinate 225,469,768 downwards.
CTGCTGGCCTACACAGACACAGACAGGACCTAACTGAGTGAATGAAAGCAAACAATTACAAGCTAGCTAGCTAAAAAAAACAATAGAACAATAGCGTAGTGAAGATGTTTAGCACTCAAAGCTTTGGGTTTATCACTGTATACAGCACTTGCTAAGCCACCACTGGAGCAAGTCTGTCAGTGACCAGCCAGCCACACAAGCAAGGACGATTTATCTCATCATGCCAGCCCTCCTTGCTATACAGGGGGGCTGGCCAGGGTTCCCTTCTGTGATTGGGTGCCACGACTTAGGCTGGTAGGCCTCTGATTGGCTCAATGAGGTCAGGTGGGGCAGGCCAGGGTTCCCCTCTGTGATTGGTTGCTAGGGCTTCTGCTGGGAGCCGTCTGATTGGCTGAATGACATCATCTCCTTACTAGTTACACTATCCGGATCCGGATATCTGGACGGATACCCGCGGGTATCCGGATTATGCAGCTAGGTATCCAGATAGAATCTGGATAGTGCTATCCGGATAGTGGCCCAGGTATCCAGATCCGGATCCGACCCGGATAGCGAAAAATGGTCGGATACCTGGGTTTACCCGGGTTTCCGGATCCGGATGAGCATCCCTGTTTGCCAGCTCCAATGTATATTTTTTATGTATAGTTTTATTATAAAACTAACGTTTTGATCGTTCCAGTTCTGCCCTTGTTACCTGATTATTCTGATCTATGCAGGCTCCATGATGCCAAGTGAGGCGACTTCCTCAGGCGGCAAAAGTCTGGGAGCAGCGCCAGGCAGAAACAGGGAGTGAAGAGAGTGCCTGGCCAGCCTATACTGGGGGCAACTGTACCTGGCTAACCTATACTGGGGGCAACTGCACCTAGCTACCAATACTGGGGCACCTATACCTGGCTACCTACCTATACTAAGGGTGTTTTTTGGGGGCTCACCGCAGCTATAACATGCAGTGCAAATTGCTGGGTGCTGTGCGATCATTCCAACTCGGGGGGGGGGGGGGGGGGGGGGGGGTCCTCACAAGTTTGCCTCAAGCAGCAAAAGTCTAGAACTGGTACTGGATCTATGGTAGAACTTGTTGTCCTCAAGAAAGAGACACGCTGCCACGTTATTTTTTTATAAATTGTTGATTTGGCTAGTTAGGTTGCTTCCTTTCATGAATAATTAGCTTTCAGGGGTCTCTCCGCCTCATTTTCAATATGGAAAAAAGTGGCAGCATATTACCCTCAATTTCCAGCACAAAATCGATAACTTAATTTTACAGATTGTACATACAATCCAGATTGTATCATATGAGGGCAAACCAAATAATCTTAAAGGAAACCCCGAAGTGACATGTGACATGATGAGATAGACATGGGTATGTACAGTGCCCAGCACACAAATAACTATGCTGTGTTCCTTTTTTTCTTTCTCTGCCTGAAAGAGTTTAATATCAGGTATGTAAGTGGCTGACTCAGTCCTGACTCAGACAGGAAGTGACTGCAGTGTGACCCTCACTGATAAGAAATTCCAACTATAAAACACTTTCCTAGCAGTAAATGGCTTCTGAGAGCAAGAAAGAGGTAAAAATGGGAATTTCTTATCAGTGAGGGTCACAATGTATTCACTTCCTGTCTGAGTCAGGACTGAGTCAGCCAATTACATACCTGATATTTAACGCTTTCAGGCAGAGAAAGAAAAAAAGGAACATGGCATAGTGATTTGTGTGCTGGGCACTGTACATACACATGTCTATCTCATCATGGCACATGTCACCTCGGGTAACCTTTAAACATTTACTGTGCTCACATTAGATTCACCTCCAGAAGTCTCTAGTGAATGAGACCTGTATGGCTACTGTGACATAGTATGACGGGATTGGCAGGTGTTTGTCACACATGTAACATACTGTATCTGACAAGAAATGGTGGTGGTCAGGAGGGTGAGAAAACTCTGCAGGATCCAGAGGCCTCCCTCTTCTTAGGTAAGTATCTGGGGTTTTTGTGCCTTGGGTACACTTTAAATGTGTGAAGAACCTGAAGAAATTAGCAAGGGCCCGTTTCCACTAGTGCGGAAATCGGGCCAAATCCGCAGAGTTTCCCCGTAGGCAAATCGCGCGGGAAAACTCTGTCATAGGGGATAATGCAGCAGCCGCCCGAATCGCTTGCAATAGCGATTCAGGTGACATTGCAACAAGTTTTCGAGCGAGTGGCAGCGAATCCCATAGCCGCGCATGGCACAGCTTCCGGGATTCGGCTGTGTATTTGCACAACAGGAAGAAAAGTAAAGAGACCTAGCAATAAAATCACACTTTACAGTAACCAATGGAGCAGTTGTTAGCATTATCAAAACACTATGTTATTTTGAGTTAAGAAAAGTACCTATTTCTTCCCATACAAAAATGTTGCAACCCACTTAGATTAGTAAGCCATTCCGCACACGACCTCGGAAGTATGCGAAGGTATTCTCTGCCAGCACTGATTATTGTTATGTTATGGTGCCCACTCACACTGAAGCCATGTGTTTAACTTTCGTGTCAGCTTGATTATGTTGTAGAACTGACGATAACTGAATATTAAAGGTTTTATTTATGATCTATTGTATCCGTAGTTTTCAGTGTATGCTTAAAAAATGATCGTTGGAAAGAATGCACTTTGTTAATTTGGTCAAATCAGACCGAACTACAATAGTAATTGCATGTGATCTTGTTTGACGGCAATACGGTTGTTTTTAGCTGTCATTTTTGAATTTGCTTAGAAAGGCCTGGAATATTGCAATGTATGTGTGTCACCATTGGAGATCACCCTGGATGAGCAAGACAGAGCTCAGAAGTGAATCCCGTGTCGATACAATCATTCGCCCTGGGGGATTATTGAGACTTAAATGGACCTTGGGGAGAAAGTACCAGATGGGCTTCACTGGGTAGTTGGGCAACAAACCCTCCCCCAACTTCTTGGACAGCCAACCCAGCTCTATCCCCTTTCTAAGGAGGCTATGTAACAACTTCTTATACTGTTGGGTGGAGTCCCTCCTGAGTTTAACTTAGAACCCGTCCGTCTGGTCCCTCCAGCTTTCTCAGGGCTTCCCTTTCTTTTTTAGTTATGGTCCCCTTGTACGTGAGGGAGCTTCTTACATCCACTCTGGGTGGTTTCTCCTAGTATAATTTCAAGTGTATAACGGTCGGATTTTTTATATGCATTGTTGATGGCCCTATCTCTTTAATTATATGACTAATCTAGTCAATCCCTCCCCGGGTTGTCTTATGGCTAGGAATTTATCGTCCCGGTTTTTCTCCCTGCCCTAAAATATTTAACTGGGTATGCCATTTTCTGTATACAGTATATGTATGCGAGCAAATATTGTTTTAGATGTTTGTAACATTATGTCCTTAAGAACTTGATCTATTCTGGTCTAAAGAATTTTTAAGAGGAATTGTGAGGAAACGCGGAAAAGCCGCCGCGTGTACTAACGGTAGGGCGACTGAATCCGCGTTAAGCACAGCAGCTGGCATGCGGAGACTTGCGCCTGGCACCACGAGAGAACGCGGAAAGACCGCCGCAGGTACTGACATCAAGGCGGCTGTTTCCGCGTCCAGCGCAGCGGTTTGTACGCGGCGATGTGTGTTTCGTGTGGCTGGGTCTGTTAGTTCACATAGGCGGATGGAGAGCTACGCGTGCGCGGCCCGGATGTCAGGACCTTTGTACCAGCAGGGGAGGTGTCAGCTGATCAGCCGGATCAGCTGATTCCTGCTGGACTTATGATGGGCTGAGTGGCTTGGGCGGGGTGGCAGATTCCAGCAACTATATATTCTGGTTGCTTGTCAGTTGCTGGTTGTCTGCCATTGCAAATGGTTTATGTTTTAGCACACAGACCTCAGTCAGATCTCACAGTGTGTTAGAACCAGGAGGACCTTGGAATTCACACTGAGCTAGATTATTCTTGCATTGTTATGTTATGCTATAGACTAGTTCCAGGGTGTTGTGACTACGGACCTCACACCCAAGCCTAGGATACTGTGTCAACGCTATGTTATGCTATATAGACTAGTTCCAGGGTGTTGTGACTACGGACCTCACACCCAAGCCTAGGATACTGTGTCAATGCTATGTTATGCTATAGACTAGTTCCAGGGTGTTGTGACTACGGACCTCACACCCAAGCCTAGGATACTGTGTCATTGCTATGTTATGCTACAGACTAGTTCCAGGGTGTTGTGACTACGGATCTCACACCCAAGACTAGCATTGTGTACTTGTATTACTTTAGCCCGCTTCCAGGGTGTAGAGAGCAAGGATCTCACATCCAGTTAGGGCAAGTCTGTTCTTCCTCGCAGCAGGGCATTCTGCAACCAAGCCTAGGTCCCTCTCCTAGGGAGCCTTTAGGCTATAGGGATTCACCCACAGTCTGGGGTGAATTCCCTTCTTCTTCTAAACCTCCAGCTCCTCTGGTGGTCCTTACTCAAAATGGTACTGTTATACCAAACACTCATATCTCAGGTGTCCAGAGGTTAGCAATATATCTGATTATCGGTGATACTGCAGATCATCAATAATCAGGTATATATCTGCATTCTTGGTGATACTGCAGATCGCCAATAATCGGATTCTCTCTGCATGCTGACACCGATCGTTACAGAATGGCAGACCAAACCCAAATGGACGCACTATATAGACATATTGAAGTCCTGACCAACGCGGTAAATTAGCTTTCCGGGATAGCTTTGAACCAGCAGAACCAGATCGGTCAGCTATTTGGGGCTATTCAGGAACTTCAATCTGCTATAAACGTAGTGCGATCTCCTCTTGTTACAGACTTACGTATGCCTGTGCCCGAGAAGTTTTCTGGTCACAGATCTGACTTTCGAAACTTTAAAAATCGAGTGTTGTCTTACTTTGAGTTAAGACCTAATTCTTCAGGTACTGTCGCACAGAGAATTACCTTTATTAAGACACTGTTGACGGGGGATTCTCAGACCTGGGCATATGGCCTTCAACCTGGGGATGGGGCCCTGACTTCAGTTGAGGAATTTTTTAAAGCGATGGCTATAATTTATGACGATCCGGACATCGCTTCCACTGCTGAGCGGAAGCTCAAATTGCTCAGACAGGGTCGTAAATCGGTAGAGGATTACGCCGCTGAGTTTAGGAAGTGGTCTGCTTCAGCGAGATGCCTTGTTAGATTGTTTTATAGCAGGATTGTCAAATGAAATTCACGATGTGATGATTGGATATCCTGAGCCTGAATCTGTGGACCAGGCAATTTCTTTGGCCATACTGATAGATCGCCGTTTGCGATATCAGAGACAGATTCGAGGTAGAGATACTGGAAGGACTATCGTACACGACTCTTCTCGGTCTCCCTCACCCCCAGACGAACCAATGCAAATTGGGTACACAGGGTTGAGTCTAGGGAAGAAGAGTCACAGGAGGCCAAAGAGAAACGCTTCATATGGTTCTACTAGGCCAGACAAATGCTATCGCCTGGGATTAGTCAATACCATAGGTGAGCAGGTTTCGTCTCTGAACGATGGTCGGTTGTTCCTTCCCTGTTCAGTTACGTGGGAGGGTCGGATGGGGTCCGCAGAGGCCATGGTGGACTCGGGTTCAGCAGCGAACCTCATGGATTACGATTTTGCTAAAAGTCTGGGAATACCTTTGTCTGCACCCGACCGGCAGATTTCGGTCACTGCAGTGGATGACTCTCCATTGCAGAGTGCTCAGTCTCTTTCCCAAACCCCCCTACTGTCATGTTGTTTAGGGGCATTGCATGAAGAGAGTTTACGGTTCCTGGTCCTGCCAATGAAAAGGTCTCCTGTCATTCTCGGTATGCCCTGGTTACAACTTCACTCTCCGCTGATCGACTGGGCTTCAGGACAGCTACTGAACTGGTCAGCCCATTGTCATGAGCGCTGTTTGAAGAGAGTTGATGTGGGTAATACCAAGGTACAGGTCGGAGGAAAGGCAGGACAGTGTACAGTGTCTTCTAACAGATCTGGTTCCTCACAGTTACCTCGCAGGTATAAATCATATAGCAAAAGCTCCAAAGCAGACGCTTCAGATAGGGGTTTTGGGCCCAAAATCATTTTTACCACCGAAAAAACAGGCTGACAAGAGTTCATTCCCTGTGTCCTTGCCCAAACCGGCGGTGCCCGTGGGTTCCGCTCCCTCCCTCCCCATGATGGTTAGGGGTACTGTGAGGAAACACGGAAAAGCCGCCGCATGTACTAACGGTAGGACGGTTGAATCCGCGTCCAGCATGCGGAGACGTGCGCCTGGCACCACGAGAGAACGCGGAAAGACCGCCGCAGGTACTGACATCAAGGCGGCTGTTTCCGCGTCCAGCGCGGCGGTTTGTACGCGGTGGCGTGTGTTTCGTGTGGCTGGGTCTGTTAGTTTACATAGGCGGATGGAGAGCTACGCAAGCGCGGCCCGGATGTCAGGACCTTTGTACCAGCAGGGGAGGTGTCAGCTGATCAGCCGGATCAGCTGATTCCTGCTGGACTTATGATTGGCTGAGTGGCTTGGGCGGGGTGGCAGACTCCAGCAACTATATATTCTGGTTGCTTGTCAGTTGCTGGTTGTCTGCCATTGCAAATGCTTTATGTGTTAGCACACAGACCTCAGTCAGATCCAGGGTCGGACTGGGACACCAAGGGCCCACCAAGGAAGTTTCAGCCTGGGGCCCACCCCCCTCTCCTCCTCCTCCCCCCCCCCCATTTTGGGCTCACATACACATTTACTCTAGAAATGTTGCATGACTTTATGGTAGGGAATAGATTGTGAGCAATTCTGAGGACAGTCTCCAATAGGGATATGTCTAAATGCGAAACTAAATGGGTGTCACCACGCACTGGAACATCGGCGTGGTCATGATGAGTCATGGGCAGACTTAAAAAAAAAAATACAAAACACAAAATAAGTAGCGGCGTTATTCAGAGATTAGGTCCGACCAGATACATTGTAGATAAAATATTCAAGTAGTTACATGCCTCATGATAATTCATCAAGTAGTCAAATGGCAGCAGATACCCCCACAAAATGCAATCAGGTTGACGGCAGATACCCCCACACAATGCAATCAGGTTGGTGGCAGATACCCCCCACACAATGCAATCAGGTTGACGGCAGATACCCCCACAAAATGCAATCAGGTTGACGGCAGATACCCCCACAAAATGCAATCAGTTTGGCTGCAGATACCCCCACAAAATGCCATCAGTTTGGCTGCAGATACCCCCACACAATGCAATCAGGTTGGCTGCAGATACCCACACAATGCAATCAGGTTGGTGGCAAAGATACCCCCACACAATGCAATCAGGTTGGTGGCAGAGATACCCCCACACAATGCAAGTCCCCCCCAGCTTGGAAGGGGGGGCAGAGGGCACAGATCAGCGGGGAAGCCTCCCCCCCTCCCTCACCTAGGGCCCCCCCTTCCGCACACACCCCCCTCCTCGAGAAGTGCAGCCAGCAGCGAGCGGAGAATAGCTTACCAGCTTCAGATGATGCTATCTCCGCTCCGCATGCCGCTGCTGCCCTGCTGGTCTCTGTCTCCTGTAGTGACGCTGTCCAATCACGCTCTAGCAGGAAGTACTGCGAGAGCGTGATTGGACAGCGTCACACACTACAGTCAGAGACCAGCAGGGCAGCGGCATGCGGACTCGGAGCGGAGATAGCATCATCTCTGTAGCTATTCTCCGCTCGCTGCTGGCTGCACTTCTGGAGGAGGGGGGTGCGCGGAAGGGGGGGGCCCTAGGTGAGGGAGGGGGGGACGCTTCCCCCCCTCCCCGCCGCTCTGTGCCCAATTCCCCCCCTTCCAAGCTGTGCCCCCCTCCAGTGGCGTAGCTAGGGTGTTTGACACCCGGTGCGGATAATTTACCAACACCCCCCCCAAAAAGCAAAGCGTGCAGCGACAAAAAAAATGGGTGTGGACATGACATCACATGGGTGGGGGGGTAATTGTAATGTAACTGGAACAGTAAGGCAGTGGGCTAATATAGGTAGCCAGAATAGTTTCCCTCAGCATAGGTTAGATAGGTAGGTGCCCCCTTTATAGGTTAGTTAGGTAGGTGCCTCCAATATAGGTAGCCAGTATAGTTGCCACCAGTAAAGGCTAGCAAGGTAGATGCCCCCAATACAGGTTACATAGGTAGCTGCCCCCAGTATAGGTTACATTGGTAGGTGCCTCCAGTATAGGTTAGATAGGTAGCTGCCCCCAGTATAGGTTAGATAGCTAGCAGGGTGAGATGGCGGGCAGATAGCTAGCCGGGTGGGCAGATAGAAAAAAGGAGGAGGGGGAAGAAGTGGTGCGGTCATGGAAGAATTGGGTGTGGTCATGGACCAGAATGTGGGTGTAGTCATGGGTGGAGACAAATTTGCATGAATGGTGGGACATTAGATTAGGACAGTGGTGGCGAACCTTTTGAAGGCAGAGTGCCCAAACTGCAACCCAAAAGTCACTTATCTATTACAAAGTGGCAACAGCAATTTAAACTAAATAAAAACGTTTTAACTCATACATGAACATTATGGAAAATCCAAGTTGAAAATAAACTGTGAAGATAAACAATTTTATCCATCCAACTCCTGAAAAATGTATTTTTTTTTTTTTTTTTTTTAGAACCTCCCAGTTTTATTTTCTGTTTTAAAAAGTAGCTATTGTCTCATATGATGATGATTCAGCTTTTTCCATAGTCTCGCAGTTAGCAATCATGTGACCCTCAACAAGACAAATTCAGCAATCATGAGGTCCCCCATCAAGACAAAATCAGCAATCATGAGGCCCCTAACAAGACAAATTCAGCAATCATGAGGCCCCCAACAAGACAAATTCAGCAATCATGAGGCCCCCAACAAGACAAATTCAGCAATCATGAGGCCCCCAACAAGACAAATTCAGTAACCATGAGGCCCCCAACAAGACAAATTCAGCAGTCATGAGGCACATAAATAAACAGCATTTCACATAAATAGGCAGAATGCCCACTTAATATGGTAGACACCTCTCACCTGGCTTCTGAATTCTCCTCTACTGGCTGCTGTGCCAGGCAATACTGTTTTTGGCTGGATTGGGGATGATGTGTGGGCTGAAAGGCCTGGCGGTGATGCTGTGGCCGGCCTGGCGGTGATGCTGGGCTGTACTTGGCTGGTTGAAGTAAATGTTGGCCTGACTGTTGGTGGTGATGCTATGGCCTTTTTGACAGTGATTCTGGGCTGGTTGGCTGGTGGTGATGCTGGGCTGGCCTGGATAGTTTAGGTAGTGACAGGTGCACCCTAGTTTAGGTAGCACCAGGAGCCTCCCAGCTTAGGTAGTGACAGGACCCCCAAGTTTAGGTAGCGACAGGAGCCCCCCAGTTTAGTTAGTGACAGATACCCCCCAGTTTAGGTAGTGACAGGAGCCCTTAGTGTTTGTAGTGACAGGTGCCCCCCAGTTAAGGTAGTAACAGGTGCCCCCCAGGGTATGTAGTGACAGGAGCCCCCAGTTTAGGTAGTGACAGGGCCCCCCAGTTCAGGAAGTGACAGGTGCCCCCAGTTCAGGTATTGACAGGCGCCCCCCCAGTTCAGTTAGTGACAGGTACCCCCAGTTTAGGTATGACAGGAGCCCCCCAGTGTATGCAGTGACAGGGACCCCCCCCCCAGTGTATGTAGTGACAGGAGCCCCTAGTTTAGGTAGTGACAGGGCCCCCCAGTATAGATAGACAGGTCTATAGGTGTCCCCAGTTTAAATAGCCAGATCTATAGGTGTCCTCAGTGGCAGCGGAGAGAGAAGAGAAGCGGTGGGGAAGGGAGGACGTTTCCCCCTCCCCCTTCCCTCACCTTGGGGCTCCCCCTCTCTCGCTCCCCCCTTTAGAATTAAGTGATGCGGCAGGCAGCGCCGCTGTGCCTGCCACTTCTTTTCTCTCTCCGCTGCCACCCCAGAGCGGGCGGGCCAGCCACGTCCGGGTAGCTAGGGGGGGGGCAGCAGCTAGCCAGGGGAGTGCGCATGCCCCATTTTGCCCTATGTAGGGACGCCCATGGCATGGTAGGCAGATAGGTAGCCGGGTAGGCAGTTATGTAGCCGGGTGGGAGGGTAGGCAGATAGGTAGCTGGGTGGGCAGTTAGGTAGCCGGGTGGGAGGGTAGGCAGTTAGGTAGCCAGGTGGGCAGATAGGTAGCTGGGTGGGCAGTTAGGTAGCCGGGTGGGCAGTTAGGTAGCCAGGTGGGAGGGTAGGCAGATAGGTAGCTGGGTGGGTAGATAGGTAGCTGGGTGGGTAGATAGGTAGCCGGGTGGGTAGATAGGTAGCCGGGTGGGCAGATAGGTAGCCGGGTGGGAGGGTGGGCAGAAAGGTAGCTGGGTGGGTAGATAGGTAGCCGGGTGGGAGGGTAGGCAGTTAGGTAGCCGGGTGGGCAGATAGGTAGCTGGGTGGGTAGATAGGTATCCAGGTGGGCAGATAGGTAGCCGGGTGGGCAGATAGGTAGCTGGGTGGGAGGGTAGGCAGTTAGGTAGCCGGGTGGGCAATTAGGTAGCCGGGTGGGAGGGTAGGCAGATAGGTAGCTGGGTGGGTAGATAGGTAGCCGGGTGGGAGGGTAGGCAGTTAGGTAGCCGGGTGGGCAGTTAGGTAGCCGGGTGGGCAGTTAGGTAGCCGGGTGGGAGGGTAGGCAGAAGGGTAGCCGGGTGGGAGGGTAGGCAGTTAGGTAGCCGGGTGGGCAGTTAGGTAGCCGGGTGGGAGGGTAGGCAGATAGGTAGCTGGGTGGGTAGATAGGTAGCCGGGTGGGCAGCCAGTTAGGTAGCCGGGTGGGTAGATAGGTAGCCGGGTGGGAGGGTAGGCAGTTAGGTAGCCGGGTGGGCAGTTAGGTAGCCGGGTGGGAGGGTAGGCAGAAGGGTAGCCGGGTGGGAGGGTAGGCAGTTAGGTAGCCGGGTGGGCAGTTAGGTAGCCGGGTGGGAGGGTAGGCAGTTAGGTAGCCGGGTGGGAGGGTAGGCAGAAGGGTAGCCGGGTGGGAGGGTAGGCAGTTAGGTAGCCGGGTGGGCAGTTAGGTAGCCGGGTGGGAGGGTAGGCAGTTAGGTAGCCGGGTGGGAGGGTAGGCAGAAGGGTAGCCGGGTGGGAATGTAGGCAGTTAGATAGCCGGGTGGGCAGTTAGGTAGCCGGGTGGGTAGCCAGTGGGGGCCCCGACTCCTATGCTCCCCCTCACCTGGGTGTCCCCCCTCCAATTACAAGCCGCGGGGATTGCAGCCCGACTGTTTTTTTGTTTGTTTTTTTTTCCCTTAAAAAAAACTATTTTCCCCGGGGGGGCCCCCTCCTATCCTCCCAATCCCTCACCTCGGAGGGCCCCCCTCCTGTTACGAGCGGCGGGTACAGCAAACTTCCGGCGACGAGGTAAAGCAGAAGATAGAGGTCCAGCTGCCTCCCAGTCGCTGTCTCCTTTGTAATTGCCGCGCACTAAACCAGGAAGCAGTGCGAGCGGCATAGAGGAGACAGCGTAGCCGGGAGGCAGCTGGACCTCTATCTTCTGCTATACCTCGCCGGAACTTTGCTGTACCCGCCGCTCGTAACAGGAGGGGGCCCCTCCGAAGTGAGGGAGGGGGAGGATAGGAGGGGGGCCCCCCGGGAAAAATAGTTTTTTTTAAGGGACATAAAAAAAAAAAAAAAAAAAAAAAAAACAGTCGGGCTGCCCTCCCCGCGGCTCTCCCTTCCAGCGCACCCCTAGGGGCCCCCAGGAGGAGGGGAAGTCGGGGCCCACCGATGGGATCGTCGGTGGTTCGGCGGCTCTGTCCGAGCCTGGTCAGATCTCACAGTGTGTTAGAACCAGGAGGACCTGGGAATTCACACTGAGCTAGATTATTCTCGCATTGTTATGTTATGCTATAGACTAGTTCCAGAGTGTTGTGACTACGGACCTCACACCCAAGCCTAGGATACTGTGTCAATGCTATGTTATGCTATAGACTAGTTCCAGGGTGTTTTGACTACGGACCTCACACCCAAGCCTAGGATACTGTGTCAATGCTATGTTATGCTATAGACTAGTTCCAGGGTGTTGTGACTACGGACCTCACACCCAAGCCTAGGATACTGTGTCAATGCTATGTTATGCTATAGACTAGTTCCTGGGTGTTGTGACTACGGATCTCACACCCAAGACTAGCATTGTGTACTTGTATTACTTTAGCCCGCTTCCAGGGTGTAGAGAGCTAGGATCTCACATCCAGTTAGGGCAAGTCTGTTCTTCCTGCAACCAAGCCTAGGTCCCTCTCCTAGGGAGCCTTTAGGCTATAGGGATTCACCCACAGTCTGGGGTGAATTTTCTTCTTCTTCTAAACCTCCAGCTCCTCTGGTGGTCCTTACTCAAAGTGGTACTGTTATACCAAACACTCATATCTCAGGTGTCCAGAGGTTAGCAATATATCTGATTATCGGTGATACTGCAGATCATCAATAATCAGGTATATATCTGCATTCTTGGTAATACTGCAGATAGCCAATAATCGGATTCTCTCTGCGTACTGACACCGATCGTTACAGGAATATGTTTATTTAATCTGTTTTTTCTTGTTTTTCTTTTTTTTCTTTTTTTCATATTTCCTGCAGGAGGTGGTCACTAGGAACTGCTATGTATGACCCAACCTCGAAAGGGGCGGGCCCTTCTTTCTGCTGTGCAGGCTGGGCGGCTCAGGGCGAAGTCTCTATGGGATAAGCGCTCGGTAATGGTCCAGAAGCAGCGGTGGTGAGTCCCTCCTATCTTTGGCTAATTGCAATGTACTTGTTTGATATATATATATATATGTGCATGTCAATCTGGCTATTGGTCTCTGAGGAAGCAAGTTTTTTGCGAAACAGCTGTCATACCAGCCGTGTTTTGTATCTGTTTGGTGGGATGAAATAAAGTGGTGACATTTGCAACGGATCTGGTGCCCGGAACTTGCCTTTCTTCTGTTTTATGTGGAAAGTCTTATCAGCTGCTTGAACAATAGCAAGAGATTGTTTTTAGGTGTTTCACAAGAAAAGTTGTGAGAGCCTAAAAGACCGCTGCTGAGTGTGTGTATGGGGCTTGTGCACCTTCATTGACTAACTTTTTTGCATGTCATCGCCCCAGCACAAGGTTTAAAGATGCTTTGCCGAGGCTCACAGTACAACACATCAACAGGAATACCAGCAAAAAGCGGCAAATGTTAGGCAGCACGTGGGGGGGGGGGGGGGGGGGGGGGCTTGGGGGCTCAGTTGAGCTGTGGGGTGTTCAGTGCCAAGGGGTCAAGGAATAATGGGGAGCTTTGAGGGTCTCATTGGCAAAGGAGACTCCCAGATGCTGTGGTGGAACACGTGTGTTAGAGATTTAGACCTGCTTCTTGCAGGTCTAAGCTAACGCTTATGTCCGACAGGAGGCATCGCATCCCAGCAGCATAAAAGGCCCAACAGGATAAGTTGGAATGAACTCGCTGGTCGATAAAGTAACCAAGCGAGTTTTTAAACACCTTGCCAGGGACTCAGCATCTCATAAAGAGAGTGTGAAGCCTAAAAAAATACCTGTTTTTACTGGCCATTTACGGTATGTTAAACAATAAGATCCTAGCTGAAACGCTGCATTCCCGTGGCAGAAAGATGTACTTATATCCCCAAAATCCCTGTGCAAAATTTGGGGCTGCTTCCAGATAGCTCGTGCCTCTGCTCGTGTCAATCTCTGCTGATCTCCGCCCCTCTCAGTATTCAGTATTCTTTAACTGAGAGGGGCGTGGAGAGGTGGGGACAGGAGGAGATTGACGTGAGCAAAGGCAGAGCTACAGCGCAAAGCTCTGCCTCCCTCGGACAGCAAAATCCACAATCTGGAAAGCTATGGAATTTTGCCCCGGGGTTTTTGGGGTATAAATATCTTGTTCTGCCGCGGGGATGCAGCATTTCAGCTAGGATCTTATTGCTTAACATAAATGACCAGTAAAAATAAACAATATACCAAATATATTATGGGCAAAAAAAAGAACAACAAATTTGATGTTGTCATATTAGAACTATACTGAGCCATACTTTTTTTTTTGCTGATTTGTATAACGACTTTCCTCTTGAGTTCACCCATTAGAAGCCACACACCCCTGAGGAAGGAAACATGGTTGGCTGTCACACCTCATCACCCCACCAAATCTGCACATTTTAGTTCTGTGGAAATATTTGGCATCCATCAGTGTTATCATTCTCAACCTTGTTGTTTTAGTAAACCAGATTTCCTGCTGTACTATTTCCACACAGTGTCAGTATTGTTTGTGAACAAACCATAAATGTTATGAATGGCAACCATTAATATTGTTCTGGGATGTGGTATACCATTAAAAGCTTAGTCCATCCAAAGGTGACATGACAGTTATGGGACAGCCACAACATATTCACAGGCAGTTTAAAGTACACCTTTCATTGGAACGTAACTTCTCAAATAGGATAGCAGACTACATACAGATTTGTCCATGTTACCTTTGCTGAAAAGTTGATCAGTAGATACAACCAACTCCAGTTTACAGTGGTTTTATACTCATATCAAAATGGTAGAACTTTGTTTCTGTTCTGCAAACAACGAACTGGCAACAAAATATTTCTAGGTTACTAAAGCCTGCACAAAAACACATTTGACAGCCAAAACTATCTTTGTAACTGGGCCTATAGTCTGATGTCTGTTTTTCTGTGCCCAATATTATGCCAGCCACTAGCAGATGACTTGATTTTTCTGGTCCATTGCTCTGTGTATATGACTATCCCTGGCTGCCAGGCTGAATGTCTTCTGAAGTAATCATGGATGACTGCCTGTTTAAGGCATTAGAAATACTTCAGACACCAGGATGAAGTAACCATGCAAAGACGGAAAGAATGCATAGGATTTTCCAAGCTGATGTGCTAACTGTAGATCTCACAAACAACAAAACTGGCAGCAGTGATAATGTATGGGAAAGAAGAAGTAGTGGAATCATTCTGTGGGTCTAATGCTTTAAAAGAAATGTTAAGAAAAATTTAAAGTCGCCAATTACATACCTTTGGCTTTTTCCAGCCCCCTAAAGTCATCCTGGTCCCTTGCCATCATTCTGCGCTGCTCTTTTCTCCCGGTGTCCCCCTCCACAAGCTGGATGATTCGTCGAGTCCTTGACCACAGTGCATGTGCAGCGCTGGCCCCGTGCCTCCTCCATCACCTTCAGTTGTTATTTATTGGGCAATTGCAGAAAGCTCCTGGCCATGGGAGTTTGACGGAGCAGGCGCGTGCAGCACGAGCCGTGAATGTACCGTTCTTAGGGGGACAGAGGAAGAGCGGAGCAGTGCAGAATGGAATTAAATGAAGGTGAACGTTTGGGGAAACAACAAAACAGGTGTGAAGTTTAGAGGGGGTCGCAGCCAGCACACAGTACACAGAGGTATAAACAAAGTCCGTTTATTGTGCAGCAGAACATAAAACGCTTAGCTTCAGCAGTAATTAAGAAAATAAACAGTAAGCTTACATAAGCTTTTGTAGTGAAAAGTCCAGTATGTTCAAACCAAGTATAGTTCCAATAGGCCAAAACCACATTCACAGCAGTCCACAGTGTGGTTTGGCTTCCAGCAAGTGATCACCATTGCCAATCCTCCTTCACAGGAGATCCCGTAGCTGACATGCTACTCCACTAAACACTTCCTCTCAGACTGCCTGTGAGGCTGCTTCTTATGCATAATTAGCATCTCATCAACATAAACATTAGTGAGGCTTTCTCAGCCCCACTGACAACCAGGTGTGTACCTAGGTGGGATGGGAAGGCCCGCCCTTCCTTCCCTCCCATCCCAGGAGTCCGGCCCTGAAAAGAAAAAAAACACACAAGCAGCAACTGCTTGCTGCTACCAAAATCTGGACTCCTTTACTAGGACCTCACAAGGTTTTAAAGGGACCACAGTCCAAACACTGGAGATATATACCTCCCATCCAGCACCCAGCCCCGATGACCTCTACACAGGCTATTAAAAAATATCTTTTATTTTAAACCTAGTCTTCAAATTAAACTAAAAATGTTTTTCTTCTATCTGTGCTAAACCTTTCCAGAACCTACTTTTCTATTACTACAAGTAAGCCCGTGATTCTTTAAAGGACCACTATCGCGAAAAAAGTAGGCAGTTAAAATATCACAGAACCGACAGATTTTGGGCCAGTCCATCTCCTCATGGGGTATTCTTAGAGTTTTCTTTGTTTTCAACAACAGCTTTTCCTGAACAGCAGTTGCAACTGCCAAAATAGTAAGATACCAGCCAGCCTCCCTACTTACTTGCACACTATTTTGTCAGTTAGACTTTGCAACTGCTGTTCAGGAAATGCTGTTGAAAACCAAGAAATCCCTGACAATCCCCCATGAGGAGATGGATTGTTCCAAAACCTGTGGATTCTGTCAGATTTTAACTGCCTACTTCTTTCGTGATAGTGGTCCTTTAAAGAAATCACAGTGCGCGCTCGCTGCGGAGCTTCTGCCACATGCACATGTATGCCCTGCAGCGCTGTCGCAGAGTCCATGCAGAGTCCATCTGCACATGCCCCTCGCTATGCACAGCCCACCACGCAAGCACAGTAGGCAGCAGTTGTAAAATGTGCACACAAGTATGGTAGGCAATGGTAGGGATTAGATTGTGAGCTCCTTTGAGGGACAGTTAGTGACAAGATATATATATATATATATATATACACATTGTACAGCGCTGCGTAATATGTCGGCGCTATATAAATACTAAAAATAATAAATAATAATAATAATAAGTAGCTGCGTCCACACCGTGCATATTATAACGGCCATCATATACTATATATAGATAGATAGAGTATATATATATACTTGAGTCTAAACCAGTGGCCTAAAAGGGAGAGTCTTGGCTTATACTCGAGTCATGATCTGAGCCAGGGTGCAGAGGTGGCCTATGCTGTCCGTTACACCCTCCCTGTCACATGCACAGGTAATGGTGCTGTATATAAAATTGCGTCTGGGATAGAGGAGCTGAAGCTCAATCCTGTTGGCATGGATCGGTAAGTGAACGCTTCCCTGTGCAAAGGCGCTGCTCTGCATGTCATGTCATGACATGTGGGGAAACACAATCGCATCTGTATACTGCTCTAACCGGTGTGCACATGCCTGGGGGGAAGAGACACTGGTGAGGGGGAAGAAACTCTATCATAGGCGCATACCGCTCCAGCGGGAAGCAGAGGAGAGATTTTATATACAGCAGTATATTCTTAAAGGGTCACTTAAGGGTACGAAAAAAAATGACTTTTACTCACCTGGGGCTTCCACCAGCTCCCTGCAGCTGTCCGGTGCCCACGCAGTCTCGCTTGGATCCTCCTGGCCCCGCCGGCAGCCACTTCTGTTTTCAGTGACAGGCACCGACAGGCCTGGGAACGCGAGTGATTCTTTACGTTCCTGGCCGTAATAGCGCCCTCTATACTGCTATTGCGGCCAGGAACACGAAGAATCACTCGCGTTCCCAGGCCTGTCGGCGCCTGTCGCCGAAAACAGAAGTAGCTGCTGGCAGGGCCAGGAGGATCTGAGTGAGACTGCGTGGGCACCGGACAGCTGCAGGGGGCTGGTGGAAGCCCCAGGTGAGTAAAACTCATTTTTTTCTACCCTTAAGTGTCCCTTTAAGTCTTAAGTCAACTTGCTGGTTGAATAAAAGTAACTTTAAGTCAAAATTTGCCAGGGGTGTGAATAATTATGGGCAGCACTGTATATCTAAGATGTAATATCTGATCATCCTGATAATCCTGTGTTTGAGGAAAATGCTGTTGTGGTGAGAAGTACTTCAATTTAATTCTCCTGAAGAACTGCTGGAATTCAATATCAAGCTGAAGGGGGATCTGGCCAGAAAGTAGGTGCAAATGAAAGTCCATGACTAAGTACAGCAATTTGTGCAGTGGTAAGTGTAACCGATGAGATATTGACCACCAAGTCAGATGAGGTTATATCTACTTCTCGGGACGTCTCAGATGTTGTTTTATGCTTCTCGTTTTCGTCTTGACAAATTGTTGTTACAGGTGTTGAACCCGTAGTGGGGAGGAGGAGGAGTGCCTTTTTTGCACAGATAGATAGGTGAGCTGCCATTGGTTGCTATATTTAATTTGAATATTAACACTGCTAGTTCTCCATCAGGTCTGTGTGTGTCACCTGATGCAGGTAGTAGTCAGCTGATTAGCTAGCTGACCTTTCATTGGTTGATTCTGGTGATTGTTGGGTATAAAGCAGGATGCAATGTAAACTTTGTGTCATTAGGGATTGGGACAAGCTTGAGAAGGGAGCTCTTTTATTATTATTATTATTATTATTATTTATTGTATTTATAAAGCGCCAACATATTACGCAGCGCTGGACAATAAATAGGGATACATACATTGCAACAAGGGGTGACAGACAGAGAGGTAGCACAAGGTTATACATGCAATCAGGATATAAAATGCGTTTAACAGAGACCCGGCAAAACGAGTCCGAGTTAGTCCATGAGAAGGGTGTCATTGCTGGGGTTGCAAAATTAAGAAGGACAGACTAAGGGAGGGGGAGGCCCTGCCAAAGGCTTACAATCTAAAGGGTGGGGGAGGGACACATAAGGTAGGACTGTGGAAAAGGTGGTTGGCTGAGACAGAGCTCTTACCAATGCTCTGAAACATCGCTGTATATGTCCTTATCCCTTCAATAAAAGAGCATAATACAAAGATGGTGTCAGCGTCTCCTTTCTACTTATGTTTATGGGGATCGCATATCAAGTGTTTATAGATTTTTGTTTTTAGAGGTTTTGGCAAATGTATTAAAGATTAAATAAATTGAGAAACCACATAAGTACTCCCAGCCTTTGCCATAAAGCTCAAAGTTGAGCTGAGGTGCATCCTGTTTGCCCTGATCATCCCTGAGATGTTTATACAGCTTAATTGGAGTCCACCTGTGGTAAATTCAGTTGAATGGACATAATTTGGAAAGGCACACAACTGTCTATATAAGGTCCCATAGTTGTCAGTTCATGTCAGAGCACAAACCAAGCATGAAGTCAAAGGAATTTTTGGTAGACCTCAGAGACAAGATTATCTCTGGACAGGTGGAGCTGTACTACACCTGCGTGAGTACGACCATGCCTGTGCAGTAGGCCAAAGCTGCTAGTGCACAAAGAGGAACATGGCCTGGATCCTCCGGAGGATCCCGGCAGGCTGGGGCAGCAGCAAGGAGGACGTGGGAAGACAAGACAAATAACATTTATATCGTGCTTTTCTCCTGGCAGACTCAAAGTGCCAGAGCTGCAGCCACTAGGACACGCTCTATAGGCAGTGCCAGTGTTAGGGAGACTTGCCTAAGGTCTCCTCTACAGCACCTTTGATAAGTAAGTGTGACTTTTTTTTTACCTGAGATTTGCCTTGAGGGTTCCCTTTAATGTACGTGGAGTTCCTTGAAAGTTAGCTCCCTCGCTAAAATGCTTATGCTCTGTCAGTAATACTGTCCTATTCACATGGACAGTGGTGGAGCAGTGCAGTTACCACCCTCAGCCATCATGTTAAGCCACCTAGCATTATGATATTTTGGTAGTCAGGTACTGATATATGTTTACCAGCATTTGTATGAATGATAAATGCCTAAGAACGTAACAAATACCGTATTTTGAACGCGAGCTACTGGAATGCAAGATTGCGGCCACCAGCCAATTGAGTGTTTGGAAACATTACTCAATAGGAAAATAAGTCACAGCAGTGAGCAAGCAGTTCCATGCAGCATAGGAGGCTTGCTTACCGCTTATTTTTACTGTCCATATGAATACAGCCTAAGTCACTAACCAGGAACTAAGTCACTAACCAGGAACATTTGGAAAGTTTTCTAGTTCAAAGACAGCAAAGGGGGAAGAGTCGTCAATCATGAGAAGCTGGCAACTGGAGTTCAAGCAGGGCAAGGTCAATTGTTGGGAGAAGTTGGCAGCAGGAGATCAGATTTCTGGCAACACTACAGGACAATTACTTGACTCAAATAGTAACTGAACCAACTAGGGGGAATGCGTTGCTGGATCTGATCATTTCTAATAGACCAGATAATGTATCAAATGTGCAGGTTCAAGAACATTTGGGAAATAGTGATCACAACATGATAATGTTTGATCTGGTGACTGATAGGCCACGGGGCAGCGGGACCACTAAAACTATGAATTTTAGAAAAGCAAAGTTCAATCAAATTAGGCAGGCACTAAGTTTGGTGAACTGGGATAATGTATTATCGTAAGAGAACAGAGGCGCCAGCAGGTTAAAAGGTAATAAAAATTTTAAAATTTGCTGGGAGGCAGTGGTGGACTTACCTCCGGAAAGCAGACTCAAAGTACTGTCTGAATTAAACAAATAAATTTATTATTGGTACCCCAAAAGATGCAACGCGTTTCGCAGACACAGCCCGCTTCATCAGTGGGATAATGTACTACAAGGGGAAGATACTGAAGGGAAATGGCAAGCTTTTAAACTTATACTCAATCAATATTGTAGTATGTATATCCCATATGGAAACAAAATATCTAGGAATAAAAAAAGGCCTCCATGGATGAATAGAAAGGTTAAAGATAAAATGAAGAGGAAAAAGAATGCCTATAAGGTCTTAAAACAGGAGGGGACCGAGGCTACACTAAGCAATTATAACGAGTGCAATAAAAATTGTAAAAAAGAAATTAGGCAGGCAAAGATTGAAGCTGAAAAACAAATCGCTAAGGATATCAAATCTAACCCAAAAAAGTTTTACAAGTACATTAACTCTAAAAAAAGAAAGGTTGACTGTATAGGACTCCTAAAGGATGAGGGTGGGAACTCAATGGTGGATGACCAAGGTAAGGCAGAGTTATTAAATGCTTTCTTTGCTTTTGTCTTCACAAAAGAAACAGCACTGTTGCAAACTACAGAGGCGGAAGAGTCTCAATCTTCTAACTGTAATATTAAAATCTTAACGCAGGAAGAAGTGAAGGCAAGACTAAATAAATTAAAAATAGACAAGGCACCTGGCCCGGATGGCATGCATCCTAAGGGAATTAAGTTCAGTTATAGATAAACCCCTTTATCTTATCTTTTGTGACTCTCTTGCAACTGGCAGAGTCCCAGTGGATTGGCATACAGCCCACGTTTTCCCATTATTTAAGAAGGGCAAAAAATCAGATCCAGGAAATTATAGACCTGTAAGCTTAACATCAGTTGTATGCAAACTATTTGAGGGGTTACTAAGAGATACTATACATGACTTCATAGTAGAAAATAATCTTATTTCTCAGCATCAACATGGGTTTGCTAAAGACAGGTCCTGTTTGACTAACATGCTCAGCTTTTATGAGGTAGTGAATGCTAATATGGTTATTGGGAATGCTGTAGATGTGATATACTTGGACTTTGCAAAGGCCTTCGACACTGTTCCCCACAAAAGTCTGGTGCAAAAGTTGAGGATGCAAGGACTGGGGAAGAGTCTGTGTTCATGGATAGGGAACTGGCTAATGGACAGAAAACAAAGAGTTGTGGTCAATGGATCGTACTCAAAATGGGAGACTGTTAGCAGTGGGGTCCCACAGGGGTCTGTTCTGGGTCCAGTGCTCTTTAATTTATTTATTAATGACCTAGTAGATGCAGTAGTGAGCAATGTTGCTATTTTTGCAGATGATACAAAATTGTGCAGAATCATCAACTCTCAGGAAGATAGTGTCATATTGCAACAGGATCTGGATAGGATGGCTATATGGGCACATACATGGCAGATGAAATTCAATGTTGACAAATGTAAAGTCATGCATTTTGGACGTACTAATGGTCTAGCACCATACAAAATAAATGGGATACAGTTGGGGACATCAAACTTGGAGAAGGACTTAGGAGTACTCATCGACAACAAGTTAAATAATCGTACTCAATGCCAAGCCGCTGTAGCTAAAGCTAACAAAATTTTGGGATGCATTAAAAGGGAAATAAAAACTCGAGATGCTAGCATAATATTGCCCCTGTTTAACTCTCTAGTAAGGCCACATCTGGAATATGTAATTTAGTTCTGGGCACCACATTACAAAAAAGATATTGCAGTTTTAGAGCAGGTGCAGAGACGAGCAACAAAATTTATATGTGGGATGGAAGGTCTCACTTATCAAGAAAGGTTAGATAAACTGGGTTTATTTAGTCTAGAGAAAAGACGCCTTAGAGGGGATCTAATTAACATGTATAAATACATCAGAGGGCAATACAATAGCTTGGCGGATGGGCTTTTTGTCCCTAGGCCTTCTCTAAGGACTAGAGGACATGATCTGCGCATGGAGGAAAAACGTTTTAGCCATTTATTTAGGAAAGGGTTCTTTACAGTAAGAGTGATTAAGATGTGGAATGCATTGCCACAGGAAGTCGTTATGGCAAACTCTATACCTGCATTTAAAGGGGGCTTAGATGCTTTCCTTGCGTTGAAAGACATCCATGGCTACAATTACTAGGTAATGCCTAATGATGTTGATCCAGGGATTTTATCTGATTGCCATCTGGAGTCGGGAAGGAATTTTTCCCTTTAGGGGCTAATTGGACCATGCCTTGTAAGGGTTTTTTCGCCTTCCTCTGGATCAACAGGGATATGTGAGGGAGCAGGCTGGTGTTGTACTTTATACTGGTTGAACTCGATGGACGTATGTCTTTTTTCAACCAAAATAACTATGTAACTATATGTAACTATGCAGGACATGATCTGATGTTACCAGAAGCCATCAGCAGATGAATGCTGGTCAAACAGTAACAGCAGGGGCGTAGCAATAGGAGGTGCAGAGGTAGCGACCGCATCGGGGCCCTTGGGCCAGAGGGGCCCCGAAGGGTCCACCCTCTATCACAGTATTACCTCTCTATTGGTCCTGTGCTGGTAATAATCACTTCTATAGATGCTTTGAATAGTAGTAATCCTTAACACACTGTTCCCCAACCCCTTCTTGCACCTCTGACACTGGGGTTGTCCTTGGCAGGTTTTGGTGCGCCGTATCAATTGTTATGTATAGAGTGCTTGGGGGGGGCCCCATGTAAAACTTGCACCGGGGCCCACAGCTCTTTAGCTACGCCACTGAGTAACAGGCTCAGTTGTTCCTGGCAACAAAGGTTATCCACCAAGGATGGCAGTGTTCAGAAGCCTTAAAGGACAACTGTAGTGAGAAGAATATGGAGGCTGCCATATTTATTTCCTTTTAAACAATACTAGTTGCCTGGCTGCCCTGCTGATCTATGTGGCTGCAGGAGTGTCGGAATCACACCAGAAAGAAGCATGCAACTAATCTTCCCTGATTAAAAAAAAAAAAAATCAGAAACACCTCATCTGCTGCATGCTTGTTCAGGGTCTGTGGCTAAAAGAATTAGAGGCAGAGCATCAGCAGGATAGCCAGGCTTATAATGAAATAAATATGGCAGCCTTCATATCCCTCTTGCTTCATTTGTCCTTTAAAGGGAAACTCCCTTCAGGTTTGATACATTCCAAGTAGAGGGAAGGCTCTTGATACCATAGAGCCTTTCCGGTCCTCTGTTCGTCTCGCCATTCTTGAGCTGTCACCCATTGAAATTAATCGACCTGCTATGTCTTCAGTACTCCTTGGGCAACCTTCAGAACTACTTGCATGTAGTGATGAGCATGAATTTCGCATAGCCGTAATTTCACAACCTAATTCACAATTCTGCAAAATTGTAATGTGAAACTTCAGGAAAAATCGTAATTAATTTAATCTGTAATCGTAATTAGGATCTGTAATTTCACAATTATGCGTAATTATGCATAATTTTCATGTCATTTTGTACCGATTTTAGCAGTTAAAAACAAAGGCCCCGTACATGCTATCATCAAAAAAATTGCTACATATGTTAAGGAGAATAGCGGCAACAAGTCAAAAAATAATTTTTCAAAAAAATATTTCACTTGTTCCCAATCTTCCCCTTAACCTCCCTGGCGGGACAATAAATCCGCCAGGGGGCAGCGCAGCACTTTTTAATTTTTTTTTTTTTTTAAAGCATTTAGCTAGCCTAGCGCTAGCTACATGCTTCCCCCCTCCCTTCGCTATCCCTCCCACCCCTCCGATCGCCGCCGGCGCTTTTAGCCTGCAGGGAATCCCGTTCTGAATGGGATTCCCTGTATGGGCTTCCCCGTCGCCATGGCGACGATCGCGATGACGTCACCAACGTCATCGACGTCAGCGTATGTTCCGATCCACCCCTCAGCGCTGCCTGGCACTGATTGGCCAGTCAGCGAAAGGGGTCTGGGGGGGGGCGGCGCGGCGCGACGGATAGCGGAGAATCAGCGGGTAGCGGCAGCTATCGTTATGCACACGCAGCTAGCAAAGTGCTAGCTGCGTGTAGCAAAAAAAAATGTATGTAAATCGGCCCAGCAGGGCCTGAGCGGCACCCTCCGGCGGCTTACCCCGTGTCACACACGATGCAATTTTAATGATGATAGCATGTATGGGGCCTTTGCTATTAACTGCTGTAGTTGCCACAAAAGTACGCATAATTTAGCATAATTACGCAAAATGATGACTGGATTATGCAAAATCAATTGTATTTTCAAATCGTAATTATGCGTAATTATAATTAGCAGGTTACGATCATCACTACTTGCATGCCCGAGAAGTTCCAAAAATGAGCAGGTCAAATAACATCAACTGGGGGCAGTACAGGAACGACGGGATGGACTAAGGACTGGGAGTTTCCTCACTTAAGGTTTGCTTTAAATACACTACATATTTCACATATGCTGCTGCAGGCATCAGTGTACATGCATGTGTGTGTGCACATACACACATGCCCATATCCTTGCGCATGGAGCATGTCCGCATCTGCAGATAAACCCATGTTGTGGCTGCTATGGCCCATGCCACCATTACCTGACTGAACTGCAGACTGTGATATTCAGAGACGGCTTGGTCTCTACCCCATCCCATAGCAGTCTAAACAACAAGGTTATGATGATGCTGATCCAAACAGCAGCCCAGTCCACAGAGCATGCTGTTAATTGCTACAGGTGGGCAGCTTCAGGTCATATTGCCAGATTTTTACAACATGATTTTTAGGTGCAGAGGCCTTAATTGACACAGCAAAGGTAACATTTGGGCTCTGCTGATTCGCCTTTCTGACTATGTGTTGAAAACTGTGATTGAAACTGTACTTTAAATTTCACATCATATATGGTAAAGCTAGCTCATACTATGTGTATGTTTCATTTTATATAGTTTCCTAATGTAGCTAATGTTTTCCCTATAGTACATGATGACCTTGAGTCTTCCAGCATTAGTCAATAATAGCTGCATAGTTTCTCCCCTGTGGCAGAATAAGCTCAGGTCTAATCATTAGTCATATTCTACATCTTCAAACAAGCGATGTAAGAGCTGTCTGCCTTCTTGTTTGCCTTGGCACCAGCCTCAGCTCTTTATCTTGGCCTTAACCTGGGCTGATGCAACATTTTGTTACACACTGCTGCAAACTCAGTCTGACAGGACTTTCATAATCACCTTCTGACATCAGGGCATAGCTGCCAGGGCCGGAAGCCTGGAGGCGAGCGGGAGGCTGTAGAGCTGGGGGACTAGCGGTCGAATAACGTTTAGGGGTAAGGAACACAAGTAGGTGGCAATGTGTGCTATGGAAAACAGAGCAATGCAAACTTTCCAAAACAAATAAAAGAGAATGAACAATTCTGACAACAAACTAGCTCTCAGGAACAATAATACCAGAATGTAAACCAGGCACACATGTTGATAAAGTACATAACATTCAGTGCAGTACAGTGGAAGACTGGACACAGAGGTGGCACCTTAAAGTCAAGGTCAAGTCAACGCACTGATCTGTGCCCAGTAAAGTGAACTGCAACACTGACCATGCACCATACAATCTTGATTTTATAATCCTGATGACTGTTCCTCATCATTTTCTTCCAGATGGTTGTGTATAGCCCAGCCACTCCTTCCATGCTCTCGCTCTCCTGCTCTTGCATTGGTGGAGAGGGTGGGGAAGAATTGCAGGGACAGTCAGGCAGTGCATACACACTGCAATAAGGATGCACTAATGAAGGAGGGAGCTAAGGACGCGTACATCTAATAGGGGTGCCTGGTAAAATGGGTGCGAGATGTCGCTCATAGAATATCTGTAATTGTATTGATATTCTAATATCTCTGATTCCAGATAATAGAATATCGGTAATTATACCGATATTCTACTATCCCTCTCGATAACCTAAGCCTCACACTGACCCTTACCGTACCCATGCTTAACACTATACTTCCCCCTAACACTAACCTCCCTGCTACATACACCTAACACTAACCTCCCCTCTACCTGCATCTAACGCTAACTACTACCACCCCTGGGGCTCGGCTATTGTATATCTGAACGGCCACTGTCACAAAGCCTGATGCCTAATGTTCCCACCAGGACCGGGCCGAGGCAGAGGCGAGAGAGACTCCAGCCTCAGGGTGCAAGGTAGGAGGGAGCGCACAACTCACTCAGCTATCATAACCCTATTGTGGTTGAAGCAGAGAGAAATCAGAAAAGGGCATACATGGCAGTGACTGCAAGCCAGATAACTAAAGATTAAGGTGTGTGTGTGTGTGTGGGGACCGCGGAGGGGGGGGGAGGGGTGATGTTGGGGGCCCTGGGGTGCCTCTTAGTCTAATAGCAATCAGTGTGTGATGGTTGGGGTGGGAGGGATGGAGGGACGCACTTTGGTGTCTCAGCCTTGGGTGCTGAAGAACCTTATTCCAGCTCTGGTGTCCACCCAACACTCAGTTATACTACAGCAGATCACCTATTGCCACTCCCCCATGAAGTAGTATCAGTGGTAATGGTAATGGAGGACAATACACATCAGCATTTTGACACAAAGCATGGAGCAAAATACTGAATGCTAAACATATCCTTCATATTGTTTAAGAATTAAAAGGCAGAATGCAATTGCAGCAGGGAATGTTTATTAAAGCTACACCCAGAAATTATGCAGCAGTGAAATCCAGCTTTATCGTGGCTAAAGAAATCACCTGAGCTTCTAAGTGTATTTTAGAGGTTACCTTTTTGAAACAATGCATGTTGAAAAAGTAGTACAGAGGCGCCAACAGGGTAAAAACAATATTTCTTTAAAATAGATAAAATGAAGTAGGTAGCGGTGGACTTACCCCTCCAAAACAGACACAAAAATTGCTGTTTTAAGCAAAAATCAGTTTATTTACATACTCCAAACAAGGTGCAATGCGTTTCGCGGGTATATCCCACTTCCTCAGGCAATAAATAGGAGCATATCACTGTTGACAGAAAACAGTATGCTAAGTACTCATACAGACAGCCAAGATATATAAAAAAATTATTATACAAAAAATGAATTTAAATTTTTTTTATATATAGAATATTTTCATAAAATGGCTAAAATAGGCTTTGAATTGAATATATATCTGTGTATATGCGTGCTCATATTTTTGTCTCTCATACATATTAACACAGGGGTATATAGTGTATTCCAAGTATAATAGGTTGTGGGGAAAGAAGCTGGGGGGGTGTTGTGTTTTTTTCTCTCAGGGGGGGGGGGGAAGCGATCAATGTGTGGACTAGTAAGTCCACACATTGGACTAGTAAGTCCACCACTAGTAAATACACTATATACCCCTGTGTTAATATGTATGAGAGACAAAAATATGAGCACGCATATACACAGATATATATTCAATTCAAAGCCCATTTTAGCCATTTTATGAAAATATTCTATATATAAAAAAATGTTAAATTAATTTTTTGTATAATAATTTTTTTTATATATCTTGGCTGTCTGTATGAGTACTTAGCATACTGTCTTCTGTCAACAGTGATATGCTCCTATTTATTGCCTGAGGAAGTGGGATATACCCGCGAAACGCGTTGCACCTTGTTTGGAGTATGTAAATAAACAGATTTTTGATTAAAACAGCAATTTTTGTGTCTGTTTTGGAGGGGTAAGTCCACCGCTACCTACTTCATTTTATCTATTTTAAAGAAATATTGTTTTTTCCCTTTTGGCGCCTCTGTACTACTTTTGCAGTTGTTTCCACCCCTAGTGGAGGGGAATTCTTCTTTTTTCCCGATCTACAGAGAGCGACTTCTTAATCCTGAGTGGGGACAGGTCTAATCTCCTCACCTGCCTTTATAGTGGTTACCTGGACGGTAACCCTTGTTTGTGAGTATAACCTACCTATACTTACCTTCCATACCCAATTTACAGTACATACTACACTATACTGGGCTCTCGGCGTCTTCCCTTATATTTTGACAATGCATGTTGAAAGTGTGTGAGCAGGTATATATTTTATTGCGCTTTTCTCCTGGCGGACTCAAAGCACCAGAGCTGCAGCCACTAGAACGCCCTCTGTAGGCAGTAACAGTGTTAGGGAGTCAGCCCAAGGTCTCCTGCTGAATAAGTGCTGGCTTACTGAACAAGAAGAGCCGAGATTTTAACCCAGGTCTCCTGAGCCCTTAACCATTACTAATATATCTGCTGAAACATTACTGGTAGAGAAATGGGGTAAGGTCACAGTTAGGCTGGGGTGAAAGATCAGGGTTAATGCGAAGACTTCACTAGGAAAAGGTAAAGGTTTAGGATTTTACATGGTTAGTACGATATTAAAATCAGCAGAGAAAAGAGCCCTCAAATTGGTTTATCACCAATCCTGCGTGAAGATTAGGTTAGTGTTTGGTTAGGGTGTGTGTGTGTGTGTGCATGCGTGTGCGTGTGTGTGTGCGCGTGTGTGCGTGTGTGTATGTGTATGTGTGGAGGGGGGGGGGGTGAAGGAGCTCTGTAATAGAATTCACCCCAATGTCCTGCCCCCGGTTTATCCCATGATGAGATCACAGCACTCAGCTTACCCATAGATTTGCTATGGCATGACGGTAGTTCTCTGATTGCACCTGATGATGGGCTGGGCTTTCCACATATAACTGGCCAGTGCACAAATGCAGCATCAGTGTCAATCCTCTCTGCCACATGTAACTGTAGATCGCTACAGCCACATTTACAGGACAGGTGTTGTTTATCCTTCTGTGATATTCTGACACTTTGGCCCTGATTTATGAACCACCAGTAAACTTTATGAGCACACACAGAGCATGTAAATTTTACTGGCTTTTATGCAAGCAACATAACGGACATGGCGAAAATAGCGCAACTGGCGTTATGTACGCAGCGTACAGAATTACAAAAATAGCATCAAATTTGAATAGCCATCTGGGCAACCCCACTACTTTGCTTGCGTGAATGTTCGTAAAATGTATGTACGATGTAAATTTTACTGGTGGTTTGAGAACCAGGGTCTTTGTTACTAGTTGCATTGCAATAATGGCTTGCTGCATATCACAGTGCCTTATAGGGGTTAAAGTACAACTCCAACCAAAGTTATGCTCTTTTTTCCCCTTATAGGGGTTGATGCACAAAATTGCAGTAATATTGCTGTGCACAGACAGCGTCCAGCAATATTTCCTTTATTATTGGCAAAAGTAATGCTCGTTTGTAATGAGCGTTACCATAACAACGGTCTGCAGATGTATGGCCACCTTAACTCACAGGTTCATCAGTGTTCTGACAAACACCTACCCGACAACTCTGCCATAACTGGTCTACCTAGTAAGCTTAATGGGTGGACATGCCACCTCTGTCTTTAGAGTGGCTGATAAGTTGGGAGTTTCCACTTTCCGCAAACGGTGGAAATTCCCTTTACGTGATCATATTTTTTTATATATCTCATTGCACTTTGTTCAACACAGAAAGTTGCAAAATAATGTGCACTTGAGCATTTTGTACAGTTCACTCGTGTCATACTGTAGGTGGTCTCATATTTGAGGACATTCCTTACCTAGCTTTTGATCTCCCCAGTCTCCAGAGCGGCACAACTTTACAATTGATAGACTGGAGTCATGAAGACTGCGCTTATGGATGACTACCTTTGTGACTAGACTTCTTATCAGATACAACATTCCACTACTGTTTCCAGATATTATTTACATATAATTTCAATTGGGCTTTTTTTGAACAAAAATTAAATGACTAATTTCTTACAGTTGTGCTTGTTGCACACTATTTTCTCAGTACTCACTAAGGTAAACATAAGAGCCGTATTTAACTACTTCCGTACCAGCAGTCTCTGCCCCCTTAAAGAGAACCCGAGGTGTGTTTAAAGAATGTTATCTGCATACAGAGGCTGGATCTGCCTATACAGCCCAGCCTCTGTTGCTATCCCAAACCCCACTAAGGTCCCCCTGCACTCTGCAATCCCTTATAAATCACAGCCATGGTGTGAGGCTGTGTTTACATCTGTAGTGTCAGTCTCAGCTGCTCCCCCGCCTCCTGCATAGCTCCGGTCCCTGCCCCCGTCCCTTCCCTCCAATCAGCAGGGAGGGAAGGGATGCAGACGGGGACTGGAGTTCTGCAGGAGGCGGGGAGAGCAGCAGACTGACACTATAGAGATAAACACAGCCAGCTCTGACAAGTTGTTTGTCAGCAGCGTGGCTGTGATTTATGAGGGATTGCAGAGTGCAGGGGGACCTTAGGGGGGTTTGGGATAGCAACAGAGGCTGGGCTGTATAGGCAGATCCAGCCTCTGTATGCAGATAATAATCTTCAAACCCACCTCGGGTTCTCTTTAAGGACCAGAGACTGCTAGTACCACAAAATGCTGCATACTGACAAATTGCAACACAGACTTCGTCGCTCCTGCTGGTCCCACCACTCTCCCATTGCTGCAGGTCCCTCTCTTTGCCGTCCCTATGGTGGCAGAGCACTTTCAGCCGGTCAGGAGCTACTTTCATTGGCTCCTGACGCTGTCCATCAATGTAAGCCAATGGGATTGGCTCACAGTGATCACGCAGTCAGGGGCCAATGAAAGCGGCTCCTGATCTGCTCACACAGCTCTGCCATCATATAGGCAGCAGTGCGAGTGAGTTGCGACTATGGAAATGTGGTGCCATCGTCGGGAGCAGTGGGACCGCACGGCGGTGAGTTTTGAAATCTACGTCCTGTCAGAGCCGCGCAGCCACAAGCAGGACGTAGATTTCAACCGCGCTGGTCCGGAAGCGGTTAAAGCGTCATTAGCTTGATTACAAAGAATTGTGATCTTATAAGGGTTCCCTTTTTGAAGGGGCAGCCCGTTTTTTGGAATTAGGTCCCTTATCCCTCTTTCCTCCACTAATGTCACTCTTTTCAGCTTGATGTATAGATCTGTATAAATAAATGTATTCCTCTACTGAAAATGTGTACTAAATTTTATTGCCTCTAAATTACCATTCATCAAGTTAAAGAAAATGTATGTGTTGCACTGAATGTATATGTTAGCAAAACTCATATATGTGTAGTGTTCCTTACTGCTGCTTTTCTGGATGCCATCATGCTAACTTAGACTGTAGATATAAATCTCCTTGAAAAGATCAGCCCTGAGCTCAATAAAACTGTGATGCAGGAAAGGGCTGGTAAAGGGACAGCTCACCAGAAAATGTAAAGTGGGAAATCAACAAAGTCATATTCTTACCTCCAGGGGCGTAACTAGAAATTACTGGACCACCATGCGAAACCTTGGATGGGGCCCCCCTCCCCCTCAGAAAGGCTAAGGGTAGAGCAGCGCTGTACACAAGACCCCGCTGAGCACTGAATAGGGAATGTCTACAAATTTTTGTCTGCAAAACTTTGTATGATTCCTTATCAGCAGCTGAGCAGATGCAGTCATTAGAACAATTGTGCAGAGAGCAGAAAGTTTTTTTCTCTCTGTGCCCTTAGTTATCAGTATCTCAGAACAGGGAAAATAAACTTCTCCCTAATGGGGCCCCCTGTGGCTTCTGGCGCCCCCTGCGGCTGCATCCCTTGCAGGGTCTATTGTTACGCTCCTGCTTACCTCATTAGAGGGAAGCCTCTGGATAGTTGAGAGGCTTATCCCATACTCCTCAAGCACACTGATCGAGCCCTGGGACACTCTCACCATATCCTACAAGAGCTTGTCAGGTATGCTGCCATGGCCATACTCCCCTCTGTGTATGAGCGCAGCTGTACTGTGCATGCATGAGTATGACCCGCGCATGCCCAGTAGATCGAGTTTCTGGGTAGCAGCCTCCCACATCTTAGGTAAGTATCTAACTTTCACTTTTTTCGCCTTGCAGGTTTGCTTTAAAGGGGATTTATTTGAAATCAGCTAATCAAACAGTCTAAACACAGATACCACAGAAACCAACCCCTAGACCTGAAAAGCCTACAAATGTCTAGGAAAACACTTATAATCTCCAAAACAAGTAAGCGAGACAGCACTCAAATGTTGCAGGGGTCAGGTGTGCAACGGATCCACCCGTGTACCACCCGGGTTAGTAATCCACATCTTCCAAAACGATCCGGCACAGCTCTTTTACCAAAAAGTTTGTGTAACGATCGGTGTAGCACAGAGAGGATCTGATTACCGGTGATCTGCAGTATCACTGGGAATACAGATATATACCCGATTATAGATGATCTGCAGTATCACCGATAATCCGATATACAAACTAACCTCTGGACACCTGAGTAGAGTGTTTAGTGCAAACAGTAATAATGAGAGGACTGGGCCTCAGAGCAGTAAGGAGTACTGCCCAATTCCTTCTGGACTCTCCCGGAGGGAGGAGTCAGGCTGAGAGAAGGAACGACAGAACGAGAGTGACACTCAAGAGGGAGTGTCACTATCAGGACTGGGAACCGCCTCTAACAGTAAGGTCAGTTCTCGAGGTCGGACAAGCCAGGTCGTAAACACACGGACAGACAAAGTACAGATTCAGAAGGCAGAGGCGAAGTCTAAAGTACAGGCGGGGTTCGGCAACAGGGTATCAGAAATATCGAGGTACAAAATCAGAAGGCAGATGCAGAGTCTAAGGACGAGCCGGGGTTCGGCAACAGAGTATCAGAATGACAAAGTACAGGATCAGAGTTCAGGAGAATGGTCAGGCAGGCAGAAGGTCATAACAGATCAGCACAATCAAACTAGTACTTTAAACTATTAACAAATCTAGCTAAGTGTAGGATTACAGCTCCAGCTGGTCCCGGCACACTTTCGGATCTGACTCAGGTCTGCGTACTACCACGTAGTGATCGCAACGCCAGACAACCAGCAACTGAACAGCCAGTAGCATATATACCAGAACACTCTCCAGGCCCCTCCCTAAGTGCTGGACCAATGAGCGGTGTTAAAATTGTCAGCTGACCAGCCTGGTCAGCTGACTCACTTCTGGCTGTTATATAAGCTCTGCCTCTGTGCGGGCGCGCGTGTCACTCTGAATCTTGGTGGACTATCAGTCCCAGCCACACCAGTACTGTCTTGCAATGTATCCAGCGAACCGAGCGTGGGAGCCGCCGCACCGCTCACTACACCAGCGGCGGCTTCCCCATGCTCAGCCCCCTTGTCAGGGACACTGCCATGCGGCAAGTTCGCCGCCTCCAATGCGGATTCCGCTGCTCCCAATGCGGATTCCGCCGCTCCCAATGCGGATTCCGCCGCTCTACCTATGCGGCATGCGGCGTTTTTTCCGCGTTGTGACGCCATGCTGGACGCGGAAACAGCCGCCTCACCCTGAGAAACGGCGGCTTTTCTGCGTTTCTTCACAGTTTGCTTTATTGGATCTTACAAAACATATATGTAAAAAGCTGTATAGCGGCCAAGGTCCACCGTTTCGGACCACCATAGTCCTTGTTCACGCCACACAGCCAATTGTGCAAATGCAGATTCACAGCTTATATAGTCACATTCTAAAACATGGCAACCAATCAAAATCAACATGTAAATGACCGGACCTGATGGGGAACTGCAGGGTCTGACCTCACAGAGTCCCCCCCCCCCCCAACACTATTGGTCAATAGGTCATGATGTCATAAAGTCATTGTATACTTACAAGAAAACAGCAATAAATATGATCAGAAAGGAGCACTAATCACCTAAAAGGTCCCAAGTTGAGGGGAAGGGCACACAGAGTTGAAGGGTATATTCAAAATATCTTGATCAAGAGTAAGATCAGAATGTGACTATATAAGCTGTGAATCTGCATTTGCACAGTTGGCTGTGTGGCGTGAACAAGGACTATGGTGGTCCGAAACGGTGGACCGTAGCCTCTATACAGCTTTTTACATGTATGTTTTGTAAGATCCAATAAAGCAAACTTTTTGTTAAAAGAGCTGTGCCAGATCATTTTGGAAGATAGGGAAACACTTACACATGGAATTGGACTTAAAAACAAATAGCAAAAAGTATTTCAGTGGAATCTGAAATATTTACTCATAGTTAATTAATCTTGCTGATAGACTCTTAATTTTATAGAACACACCCAGCAGCAGACAGTTTTTTTGTGGTATAAGCTCACTTTTTGACAGGTATGTGACATTATTTTTATTGTGTTTGAATGAATTATTAACATGATACCTGCGTTGGTTCTGAGTCTCCATCCCTGATCAATACCACAAGCATTTATTTCACAATGCAGTTAACTATTTATTGTCAACTTTGATTTTACACATTTCTTTTGCTAACATGTTTATCTGGGCACATTTCTTTTATGTGGTTTGGACCACCATCATTCATACATAGGGTTTATCAGAATCAAAACTAGATTTATTTGCCCATCTTATGCCGCAGCTATCCTCATCCCTCACTTCTGCTCTAACATCTCTGTTTAATCTAACCCTTTCCACTGATATTTTTCCATCCTCATTCAAAAAGGCAGTTGTAACACCACTACTTAAAAATACCATCTCTAGATCCCACTGCACTCGCCAACTACCACCCAGTGTCACTTCTCCCATTTGCATCTAAATTACTTGTACGCCATTCATGCTGAGCTAAGCCAATATTTATCTGCTAATTCCAGGGCCGGCCCTAGACTTTTTGCCGCCTGAGGAAAAGATGATTGCTACCGCCGCCCCCCCGTGGGGGGGACCACGGCCGCCGAGCTGGAAGGGTAGCGGGCAGGGGTATTGGGCCTAGCGGCGGGAGGGGGGTCGGACCCCCCCCTCCCTCGCCTGGGTCCCCCGTCCTCCGCTCCCCTCCAGCCTTAAATAGATAAGAAGCGCAACTCGTAAGAGGCAGTGGGCGGGGAGGACTCACCTCTTCCTCGCTCGATCCAGCGTGCGCTCCACTGACGTCCCTTCCTGCAGCGCCGTCCACTTACAATACAGTGGGCGGCGTTGCAGGAAGTGACGTCAGTGGAGCGCACGCTGGATCGAGCGAGGAAGAGGTGAGTCCTCCCCGCCCACTGCCTCTTACGAGTTGCGCTTCTTATCTATTTAAGGCTGGAGGGGAGCGGAGGACGGGGGACCCAGGCGAGGGAGGGGGTCCGACCCCCCTCCCCGCCGCTAGGCCCAATACCCCGGTGCTGCCCGCTACCCCTCCAGCTGGGTGGCCGGCTCCCCGCACCCACCGATGGGCGGATGCCGCCCCTAGAAATTTGCCGCCTGAGGCAAAAGTTTCACCCCGCCTCATGAGCGGGCCGGCCCTGGCTAATTCCCTGCTTGATCAGTCTGGCTTTCGGGTGAACCATCCACAGAAATAGCCCTTACTAAAGTAGCCAATGATCTTCTCACGGCTTAATCCAAAGACTATTACTCTATACTCATCCTTCTTGATCTGTCATCAGCGTTTGATACTGTCGACCACACTTTACTCCTACAGATACTTTCAACTTTAGGCATAAAGGGACTCGCTCTCTCCTGGATTTCGTCCTATCTCTCTAGAAGGTCTTTCGCCATTTCTTACTCAGATCAGACCTCCTCTCCACATTCTTTATCTGTGGGGGTACCTCAAGGCACTGTCCTCGGTCCTCTCTCTTTGTCTTCTACATGCATGGCCTTGGTAACTTAAGCAACTCATTTCGCTTTCAATACCACCTATATGCAGATGATACACAACTGTACCTCTCGGCCCCAGACCTTAACTCTCTCCTCACAAGTGTTCCCGACTGCCTGTCTGCTATATCGTCTTTCATGACCTCTAGCTTCTTAAAACTCAATATGCATAAAACAGAACTAACCATCTTTCCACCATCTCTGTCCACTTCTCTGCCTGTTTTAACAATTAATGTGTAATGCTTGGGGGATATACTTTGACCACCCAGAGCAACGAGGCTGGTAGCTGAATAATGGAAGAGGCTACACAGGCTGCCCAGAGCAACTGCAGCTCTGGGCTTCCGATATCGCTACAAATAAAACACAATGGCAGCGCAGTGCGATGTTGCGCTGCCTTAGTTCGCACTGTGCTGCCTTAGCGATAGCAAGCATTCAGACAGGTACAAGAGAACTATAGATTGGAGCGTAACTAGTAGCAACCGCAGCTCACAGTCACGTCCACAGAAGCAGAGCAAGCAGGCTAACAACAGTCACCAGCAAGCATCCACCCAGGCAAGACTACAAGATAGAACGTAACTAATAGCAACTGCAGCCTATAGTTACGTTCCCAGAAACTAGAGTAGCAGGAATACTACCAGTCACGTACATCAAAAAAGGGCTTCGGGAAAAAAGGGCGCGTGGTATAAACGATAAGCAGTATTATCGTTTAGAAAAATATTGTGTAGAATGTCGTTTACAAATAGTGTTTTAACAACTTATAAATCATTAAATAATGTGTATGAAATCGGCAATTCTTAAAACGTTAATCTTCCCTGTTTGTAAACTGAAACTTATAATTAGAGTTGGGCCGAACGGTTCGCCGGCGAACGTGGTTCGCGCGAACTTAGGTGGTTCGCGTGCGGGTACCGCACGCGAACGTTTTGCGGAAGAAGTTCGGTTCGCCCCATAATGCACCTGAGGGTCAACTTTGACCCTCTACATCACAGTCAGCAGGCCCAGTGTAGCCAATTAGGCTACACTAGCCCCTGGAGCCCCACCCCCCTTATATAAGGCAGGCAGCGGCGGCCATTACGGCCACTCGTGTGCCTGCATTAGTGAGAGTAGGGCGAGCTGCTGCAGTCTCTCATATAGGGAAAGATTAGTTAGGCTTAACTTCTTCCTGGCTGCATACCTGTTCTGTTCAGTGAGCCCTCAGCCCACTGCATACCTGTACTGTGATCCTGCCACTGCATACCTGTTCAGTGATCCTGCCACTGCATACCTGTTCTGTGAACCCACCCACCACCACTGCATACCTGTTCAGTGATCCTGCCACTGCATACCTGTTCTGTGAACCCACCCACCACTGCATACCTGTTCAGTGATCCTGCTGCCACTGCATACCTGTTCTGTGAACCCACCCACCACTGCATACCTGTTCAGTGATCCTGCCACTGCATACCTGTTCTGTGAACCCACCACTGCATACCTGTTCTGTGAACCCACCCACCACTGCATACCTGTTCAGTGATCCTGCTGCCACTGCATACCTGTTCTGTGAACCCACCACTGCATACCTGTTCTGTGAACCCACCACTGCATACCTGTTCAGTGAACCCGCCACTGCATACCTGTTCTGTTCAGTGGACCCGCCACTGTATACCTGTTTAGTGAACCCGCCACTGCATACCTGTTCTGTTCAGTGGAGTTTGGTGTGTCAGTGTGAAGCAGTACCTTAATTACACTACCTGATTGATGTATACACATGCAAGATGTTTTAAAGCACTTTAGGCCTGTCATTTAGCATTCAATGTGATTTCTGCCCTTAAAACGCTGCTTTTCGTCAAATCCAGATTTTTCCCGGGGACTTTTGGCGTGTATCCCACTCCGCCATGCCCCCCTCCAGGTGTTAGACCCCTTGAAACATCTTTTCCATCACTTTTGTGGCCAGCATAATTATTTTTTTTTTTCAAAGTTCGCATCCCCATTGAAGTCTATTGCGGTTCGCGAACTTTAACGCGAACCGAACCTTCCGTGGAAGTTCGCGAACCCGGTTCGCGAACCTAAAATCGGAGGTTCGGCCCAACTCTACTTATAATTACGTTTGTTAAAAAACAGTAATATTTGTTTAAACATTATAATTATATATTGTTATGAATAATCTTGATTTATCGTTTATTATTATAATAAAATGTGAAAATATTGTTTATAACAATGATATTAATATAAGTACATTCATAATAACTGTTGATTAGTATTATTAAAATTGTACTAAAACTATACCTAACCCTTCTCTCACACAGAACCCTCCCTGTACCTATCCCTAACCCCTAGACCCCATGGTGGTGCCTAAACCTAAGACCCCCCTGGTGGTGCCTAAACCTAAGACCCCCCTGGTGGTGCCTAAACCTAAGACCCCCCTGGTGGTGCCTAAACCTAAGACCCCCCCTGGTGGTGTTTAAACCTAAGACCCCCCTGGTGGTGCCTAAAACTAACCACCCCAAAGCCCTCCCTGTACCTATCCCTAACCCCTAGACCCCCTGGTGGTGCCTAAACCTAAGACCCCCCTGGTGGTGCCTAAACCTAAGACCCCCTATGGATAATAATGTTTTACAGACATTAATAAATAAAACATTTAAATAAAAAAATTTAAATCATTTTTTTTGGGTGGATAATAATGTTTTAGAAATGTTTTACAAATAGTGATTGTAAAAAATATATTGCAATTTACGTTAGGTACTGATCGTTTTATTTTGTGAATAATAATGTTTTACAAACAGTAAGGGATAAAATGTTAAATAATGTTTTAATTTAATAGGATAAATATGTTTAGTATTTTTATAAATGTTATTCGTCTCGGGCTCATTTTGTAAACGTAAATCATCACAAGCACAGTTATAAAACATTAAAAATCTCCAGGCGCCGTTTGTAAAATGTTAATAATCTCCGGCGCCCTTTTTTCCCTGTTCGGCACCCATTAAACGATATTTATAATGGGAGTGAATGGGGCGCCTTTTTGTCCACTTATCTCATGCGCCCAAATCTCCTGCTTCCCTACCAGTCACCAACGTGGTGATGGCAGAATCCAAGCCATCTGGATAATGGACTTCAGTGACCCACCGCGGATGCAGCGATTGTTCATCAAGCATGGAACTAGGCAATACACAATAATAAGAAAAATAACAAACGGCTCAACTAATGGATAAATATATATTAGCAATATATATTTATAAAGAAACTAGCTAAAGCACAAGTAATAGGATTGTATAGAACTACAATAACAGAACTATACAGAGTAACAAGGTGCCCAGCAGACCAGCATACTGACCACTATGACGGGTGGGGTCTAAAATGGGAGGCAGACTTTTAAACTTACATCAGCCAATGGATGCAAGTATGCAAATTCCCACACAGCTGAATGGTAATCATTCAATCCTGAGCTAGCTTGATTACCATTTGCTAGCTGGCTGTGAATGCAAAGGACTCCCATAAGAAATACATGCAGTATTATGTAACAACATGCATGCAGGAAATCCAGGGCTATCTGGCCGCAGCTAAGCTGCAACAAGCAATTGGTGGAATGATGACTGCATCCTGAGCTGCCTAGAACTGCAGAGTGATTGCAAATGACAATGAGACTTATTGCAAATGCACAACCGAATGCAAGCATATAAGCCAGCTCTGTCCGTTTGCAGCTCCAAACAGAATACGCTACAGGAGGGATCCTTACACAATGTTGGTAACACCCCTATTACTTCAGTTCCCAAAGCACGGTGCTTAGGGGTAATATTTGATTCTTCTCTCTCATGTATGCCTCACATTCACTCCCTAACCAGCTCCTGTCATCTCCAACTCAAAAACGTATCCCACATCTGTCCTTTCCTCACTCAGAACACTACTAAAATGTTAGTACATGCCCTTATTATATCTCGCTTGGACTATTGTAATATATTGCTTGGTGGACTACCAACAAACTGACTGGCACCACTCCAATCTGTACTGAACTCGGCTGCTCTTCTCATTCATCTCTCTTCTTGATCTTGCTCTGCTGCTCCTCTCTGTCAAGCTCTTCATTGGTTACCAATTAACCAGAGGATCCAGTTCAAACTCTTAACTCTAACTTACAAAGCGCTCCACAATCTCTCTCCCCTGTACATCTCCTCACTAGTTTTCCAGATAGTTTCCAGATACCAACCCAACCGCAATCTCAGATTTGCACATGGCCTTCTAATATCCTCCTCTAGAATCAACTCCTCACATTCACGTATACAAGATTTTGCACGTGTTTCACCCCTCCTCTGGAATGCCCCTCCACAGCACAACCTTCACTCTCCAACCTTTGAAATCTTTAAACATGCCCTCAAAACTCACTTTTTCCGACAAGCATATGCTCTAACTTAGGCCATTCCCCTTCAACCTCTCAAGTTTTACTCCTTACTAGATAACCTAAACACGAACTGTGCCTGTATGTATACTGCATACTTCCTCACCTCTTGTTTCTCCCCATTCCCTTAGATTGTAAGCTCGCAAGGGTAGGGTTCTCTCACTTTTTTGTGTCTTGGATTTTGTTATTCATTTCATAGCTTGCACTCTGTTATACATTTTATTCATTATGTTACATCTGTCTTTGTAACCACCAGTTCTGTATTTTGTACCAATGTCCATCTTTGATGTTTATCATTGTCTGTATTATTATGTACTCCTTGTTGTTTTCCGACTTTGAACAGCGCCACGGAATATGTTGGCGCTTTATAAATCAATAATAATAATAATGAACGAAGAATTGATTTTGGCATAGACAGCTCAGAGAGGACATACAATAAGAACATAAATACAATGAGAACATACAGTGGCTTGCAAAAGTATTTGGCCCAGTGCAGTTTCTAGGCTAAAATGCACCCAGGGCAAGGGCTGTAAAATCCCCCCCTTCCCGGAGCAAGGTATGGGTGCCCGCAGTATAGGTTAGCCAGGTCTAGTTGCACTTAGTATAGGTCCCCCCAGTATAGGTAGCCAAGAATAGGTACCCCAGTATAGGTAGCCAGCTATAGGTCCCCCCAGTATAGGTAGCCAGGCATAGGTGAGCTAGTATATAGTTGCCCCCGCTATAGGTTAGCCAGGTAGGTGCCTCCAGTATAGGTAGCCAGTATAGTTGCCCCCAGCATAGGTTAGATAGGCAGGCGCCCCTGATATAAGTTAGATAGGTAGGTGCCCCAGTACAGGTTAGCTAGGTGGGTGCCTCTAATATAGGTAGCCAGAATAGTTGCCCCCAGCATAGGTTAGATAGGTAGGTGCCTCCAGTATAGGTTAGTTAGGTAGGTGCCTCCAATATAGGTAGCCAGTATAGTTGCCACCTGTATAGGCTAGCTAGGTAGGTAGGTGCCCCCAATACAGGTTAGATAAGTGCCCCCCAGTATAGGTTAGATAGGTAGCTGCCCCCCAGTATAGGTTAGATAGGTAGGTGCCCCTCAGTATAGGTTAGATAGGTGCCCCCAGTATAGGTTAGATTAGGTAGCTGCCCCCGAGTATAGGTTAGATTAGGTAGCTGCCCCCCAGTTTAGGTTAGATGAGGTAGCTGCCCCCCAGTATAGGCTAGATTAGGTAGGTGCCCCCCAGTATAGGTTAGATTAGGTAGGTGCCCCCCAGTATAGGTTAGATAGGTAGCTGCCCCCCAGCGTAGGTTAGATTAGGTAGCTGCCCCCCAGCGTAGGTTAGATTAGGTAGCTGCCCCCCAGTGTAGGTTAGATAGGTAGCTGCCCCCAGTATAGGTTAGATTAGGTAGGTGCCCCCCAGTATAGGTTAGATAGGTAGCTGCCCCAGTATAGGTTAGATTAGGTTGGTGCCCCCCAGTATAGGTTAGATAGGTAGCTGCCCCCCAGCGTAGGTTAGATTAGGTAGGCGCCCCCCAGTATAGGTTAGATAGGTAGCTTCCCCCCATAATGGATCAGGGAGTCGGAGCCACGGGGAGGGCAGCCGACCTCTCCCTTCCTCTCCTCTCCCGGGCCGCCCTCCGTGCTCCCCCCTCAGATGCAGAGCGAGCAGGCAGGAAGCGCTGTATACAACTCACCTCCCTGCGTTCCAATCGCCGCTCTTTTGCTGCCGGTCTTTTTCTCTCTGCCTACACGCTGATACACACACTGCTTCCTGTTTAGCCGGAAGCAGCGTGTGTATCAGCGTGTAGGCAGAGGAAAAGACCGGCGGCAAGAGAGCGGCGATTGGAAGGCAGGGAGGTGAGTTATATACAGCGCTTCCTGCCTGCTCGCTCTGCATCTGAGGGGGGAGCACGGAGGGCGGCCCGGAAGAGGAAGGGAGAGTTCGGGCTGCCCTCCCCGCGGCTTCGGCTCCCCCCTCCATTAAAGCACCCCCACCTCCCAACAGCGCTCAGGGCGGCGGCATGCCCCGCACGGCCCTAGAAACGGGCATGTTCGGCCCCCTTGAAGTTTTCCACATTTTGTCACATTACTGCCAAAAACATGAATCAATTTTATTGCTATTCCACGTGAAAGAACAATACAAAGTGGTGTACATGGGAGAAGTGGAACAAAAATCATACACTATTCCACACATTTTTTACAAATAAATAATTGCAAAGTGGGGTGTGCGTAATTATTCAGCCCCCTTTGGTCTGAGTGCAGTCAGTTGCCCGTAGACATTGCCTGATGAGTGCTAATGACTAAATAAAGTGCACCCATGTGTAATCTAATGTCAGTACAAATACAGCTGCTCTGTGACGGCCTCAGAGGTTGTCTAAGAGAATATTTGGAGCAACAACACCATGAAGTCCAAAGAACACACCAGACAGGTCAGGGATAAAGTCATTGAAAAATTTAAAGCAGGCTTAGGCTACAAAAAGATTTCCAAAGCCTTGAACATCCCACGAAGCACTGTTCAAGCGATTATTCAGAAATGGAAGGAGTATGGCACAACTGTAAACATACCAAGACAAGGCCGTACACCTAAACTCACAGGCCAAACAAGGAAAGCGATGATCAGAAATGCAGTCAAGAGGCCCATGGTGACTCTGGACGAACTGCAGAGGTCTACAGCTCAGGTGGGAGAATCTGTCCATAGGACAACTATTAGTCATGCACTGTACAAAGTTGGCCTTTATGGAAGAGTGGCAAGAAGAAAGCCATTGTTAACAGAAAAGCATAAGAAGTCCCGTTTGCAGTTTGCCACAAGCCATATGGGGGACACAGCAAACATGTGGAAGAAGGTGTTCTGGTCAGATGAGACCAAAATGGAACTTTTTGGCCAAAATGCAAAACACTATGTGTGGCGGAAAACTAAAACTGCACATCACTCTGAACACACCATACCCACTGTCAAATATGGTGGTGGCAGCATCATGCTCTGGGGGTGCTTCTCTTCAGTAGGGACAGGGAAGCTGGTCAGAGTTGATGGGAAGATGGGTGGAGCCAAATACAGGGCGATCTTGGAAGAAAACCTCTTGGAGTCTGCAAAAGACTTCAGACTGGGGCGGAGGTTCACCTTCCAGCAGGACAACTACCCTAAATATAAAGCCAGGGAAACAATGGAATGGTTTAAAACAAAACATATCCATGTGTTAGAATGGCCCAGTCAAAGTCCAGATCTAGATCTGAATCTGTGGAAAGATCTGAAAACTGCTGTTCACAAACATTGTCCATCTAATGTGACTGAGCTGGAGCTGTTTTGCAAAGAAGAATGGGCAAGGATTTCAGTCTCTAGATGTGCAAAGCTGGTAGAGACATACCCTAAAAGACTGGCAGCTGTTATTGCAGCAAAAGGTGGTTCTACAAAGTATTGACTCAGGGGGCCAAATACTTACGCACACCCCACTTTGCAGTTATTTATTTGTAAAAAATGTTTGGAATCATGTATGATTTTCGTTTCACTTCTCACATGTACACCACTTTGTATTGGTCCTTCACGTGGAATTCCAATAACATTGATTCATGTTTGTGGCAGTAATATGAAAAAATGTGGAAAACTTCAAGGGGGCCGAATACTTTTGCAAGCCACTGTACGTGCGTAATAGATGATATGGGCACATGTTAAATACCTGGGCAAACACACATTCCATATTGGGGATTACTATTTGGGTGGGGGTACGGGGCCTGAGTTGAAGGCCAGGAGGGCGGTGATGGTCCTGAAGCAGCGACTGGATGGTAGCAATTTGAAGTAGTGGTTGCCGGGCGGGAGGGATCGTTTGCAATCCTGACGGTCCTAGATCGCATCTGGTGGAGTAAAGGAGATCTAGAGATGGGAAGGGGGTCTCAATAACCTTAAATGCGGCTTTGATAACTCTCTGTAGCTAGTGCTTGTCATTCACTTACCAAAGTGTTGCTTATCTATTTGACATTCCTGGACGTGAAACTCACGTCCAGGAAGCCATGTGCGCTCCTGCGCGTCCACGCGGCCGATCGCGCGCGTGCACGCGCGCTCCCGGTCGGTGGTTTGTTAGCCAGTGAATCAGTGAATCGGGCAACGGTGCCCGATCACTGATTCCTCTCCCCCGCAGAAAAAGCGACAGCTTCTCTCGGAAGCTACGCTTTTTCTGCTTCCTATGTCGCTCTAAGCGTACGTGGTACGCTTAGAGTGACGTCACTGTAAACAACTCATGGCTGCCATCTTGTGGCCAAAAAGTAAACTACATCTAAATGTTAAATATAAATAAAAATACACATATATTTACAAAAAAAAAAACAATTTCAATCTCACCCTCCCAAAAATACCCACATAAAATGTTTAATTAAAAAAAACAAAAAAACATTACAATAAAAAAAAAAAAACACAAATATTTACCTAAGGGTCTAAACTTTTTAAATATATATGTAAAGATGAAATATTTCTTTTTTTTTATTATTATAAGCTTGTAAATAGTGATGAATGCAAAACGGAAAAAATGCACTTTTATTTCCAAATAAAATATTGTCGCCATACATTGTGATAGGG
Organism: Hyperolius riggenbachi; assembly: GCF_040937935.1. NCBI lineage: Eukaryota > Metazoa > Chordata > Amphibia > Anura > Hyperoliidae > Hyperolius > Hyperolius riggenbachi. The sequence continues at coordinate 225,425,105 of NC_090651.1, read as the reverse complement.
ACATAATTTAAATGGTGTAATACCCGGGACAAATGGGCATATACAATACGTGGGTTTTAATTATGGAGGCATGTATTATTTTAAAACTATAATTGCCGAAAAGTGAGAAATAATGATTTGTTTCCGTTTTTTTCTTATTCTTCCTTTTAAAATGCATTTACAGTAAAGTGGCTCTTAGTAAAATGTACCCCCCAAAGAAAGCCTAATTGGTGGCGGAAAAAACAAGATATAGATCAGTTCATTGTGATAAGTAGTAATAAAGTTATAGGCTAATGAATGGGAGGTGAACATTGTTCGAATGCATGAAGCGAAAAACGACTGAATGCGAACTGGTTATACTATCTAATGTCCCTTCCTATGAAGGCTCGGGATCAGGGCCAGTTCTAGCTACAGTCGGGCCCTGGGAAAAATTGCATTGGCCCCCCTGAGCCACCCTCTTCCCCGTGGCCCCAGAAATGTCAGAAAGTCTTTCCAAGTTTTAGCTGACCTTGATTTATGGAAATACTGGCCCATCATTCTAATATTAGGCTCCATGAGTACCCTAGATATGAGACTCCAGCGGCATCCATATTTGAAACTGAACTGGGTGAAAGAGCCTGCATTTCATTATACTTACTAGGAATATAAGAGGGTTTAAGCCAAATATTCAACCTCAAACATGTCAAAACTAATGCAATATCCTTATATAAGAGCTTAGTGATGATGATGATGATGACCTTTGGCCATGCACAGGTTAGACATGAATCCCAGCGTTTTTAATTTCTGGGTTTTGAAAGAGTTCTGCTATGTAGAAAGTACCCAAGTCAAGACTGTATGCATTCAAACTACAGTCTGAGCTTATAAAGATCAAAAGTAAAGTTTTTTTCCATTTGTAAAGCTCGGTGCCATGGCTCTGTTCTAAAATATAATTTGCATGTCTGAGCAAATGACTTGCATGATGATGCCAGACCGGGCATAGAATCAGGACTCCCACTGAGCTCCTCCTTCCATAAAAGTCTGACTTACCCCTGTTGCTAAAATAGAGTTACTTAGCAAAATTTACAAGCAAAACATGGATTTCAATTTTGGATTTAAGCATGGCAATAATGTCCGGCCAATGCAGAGCTGAGCTCATAAAGTTGGATCTGTTCAGATTGTCTAATATTTTTTTATGAGTTTGACCTACTATAATCTTGAGACTAGTAATCCTGAAATTATTTTTATGGCAAAAATAAAAAATATAATGTGTACTAATTTAACTGCTACTTTTTTATTTTTTAAAGAGAACATGGGCAGATGGGCCACAGAGGCATGTTCTATGCCTCATGACATGCCTCTGTGCCCCCACACCACCACTCTCTGCCCCCCACCACACTAGAGCCCCCTGAGAATAGCAACAATATTGAGAATAGCAACAATATTGAGAATAGCAACAATATTTGTTGCTATTTCGGAGGTAAACACAGGTAGACACTGGGAGAGGGATTCCCTGCTCTAAACGCCCGACAGGGGCGTTCCTGCAGGGTATCCTGAGCTGCCATAGGGCAGCTCTCTCTCCCCGGCCGCACCCTCTGCCACTTCCCCGCCTTCCCCGCTTCCCTGCACACTATGAGAGACACACAGTCTCTCAGTGCAGCATCGTGACCCAGAGGTCACCAAAGTGAAAGTGGGCCATTGTGGCAGACGGGAGCAGCAGTTTTTGTGGCTACCTGATCTGCTCAGCACCCTGGATCAGGTAGCCTAATTTTTTTTATTTTTTAGAGCCCACCTCGGGCTCTCTTCAAAGTGTCCGTAGTGATGTCCAGTTGACCTCTTTAGCTTCTCTAGTATCTGAATAACAAACCTGAAACAAGCATATGGATATGTTAGTCAAAATTTAGTCTGCATTTCTCATCTATACACCTCTTTTGAGCCAGTGCATTAAAGCATTAGTGGCAGAAGATCAGGAGGACAGCCAGGTAATTGGTATGTTTTAAGAGGAAAGAAATATGGCAGTCTCTATATCTTTCCCACTACAATGCCACTGTCGTGTCATGGGGTCTCTTTAACTCCTCAGCTGCCACAGTGGTCGGTTTTACAATAGCTGTTTGCAAACCATGAGCTGGACCACTCTAGCATTCCCAGGAAGGTCCAGGAAACTAGTTCTTATCTGATTTTTTGTTTTGTTTAGGACATCTGAAGTGAGAGGAAAAGGAAGATTGCTGTATTTATTTCCTTTTAAACAATACCAGTTGCCTGGCATGCTGCTGATTGTTCATGCATAAGTACTGTTTGATTCACCTGAAATAAAGCATGTGGCAAATCCAGTTAAAGTAGCCATGCATCAGGTGACTTGGCGGACGATCGACCATCTGATTCGATTATTATAATCGAAGCTAGAGAAAATCAGTGCCGCCAAGTGCATGCCCGACCGACAATGTGACCAATTCCGGGACAATATTGGTCGTATAACTGGATCACACATGCTGCAAGATATAGGGCCGACTTCCTTGATCAGGTGCGCAGCGGTAACAGTGTGCAATTTCAGGACGATTGACGAATGTGATTAAACACCTGGCTCTTTCCCCCCTAATGTTAAATGTCCCCCTGGTGCCCAATGCAAGTGATACATTACCTGTCCATTGCCTCCGCTTGTCTTCCGCTGGCTCCGGGCACACTCCCCTTTCCATACATGCGCGCCCCACGTGGTTGCCAGAAATCGCACAAGTGGCCACGTTACTAGGCAACCTTGTGGCACCCGTGTATGGAGAACAGAGTGCGCCCGGAGACAGCGGTGGACAAGCGGAGGCTGCGGACATGTAATGAATCACTTGCACTGGGCAAGGGGGGATATTTAACATATAGCGCGGGGGGGGGGGGGGGGGAGGGGGACAAGGGCGAGCCGGTCGGTTGCGGGAATCGGTCTGCGGTGTATGGGCAGCCAACAGATCAGATTTGATTACAGAGAGATTTGTCTCTTGGTTGAATCTGCCCATCATCACTAGATGTATGGCTACCTTTAAACTTCAGTCAAACATCTGCAGTCAGGATCTGCATGCTTGTTTGGAGTTTATGACTAACTATTAAAGGCAGAGGATCAGCAGGACAGCCAGGTAATCTGCATTGTTTAAAAGGAAATAAATATGGCAGCCTTCATATCTCTCTCACGTCAGTTGTCCCTTAATGGGCACTCAATGGGTGTACAAGTTGCAAGGGTCTCTTAATTGTCAGCTCCTGTCTAATGCTACTTGTATAAGTTACAAATAAGTGGTGAAACCAATTGCTTAGTTAGCGGCTATAAACAAATTATTGATATCTTGAAAGACAAAATAAAAGCTGGAATATCCTTAATAATGATAATTAATAATAAATTGAGAATAATTTTAGCACAGCAGGTGAGGTTCTCCTGCAACACCCATCTGCTGCAGGAATTAAACAATGTATTCCTTTCCAGTCCATCAAACAAACATCATCTGTGAGGTTGAGTGACGTTGTTGTAGCGACAAGAGGCCATAGTGCTTAAATCTCTACAGTTAAAACTTGTAGTGTATTTCTTGTGCTTGCCAATGAACTGGAATGCTGTTCTATAACAGAACGTATTTTTTTTTCTTAGACGATGACATGATTATGTTACGTGGCTGTTTTCGATACAAAGAGTACTTTGCGGACTCAGACACTACATCTGACTTCTGGGATTACCTTGGCAGCAGCCAATCAGCAAATTGTTTGAGCAGGGACAGCCCGGGTGGATTTACATCCTATGTAACCCCCACCTCCAAAGCCGTAATGAATTGGGCGTCAGGTTATGTTGCAAGAGCTAGTCTTGGCTCTGCCTTTCCAACATATCATTTACGCATACGAGGAAATATTACTTGCATCCTGGCATTGTCGTGGCTCTTAGAAACACAACTTTACTGAGTATGGTTTTAAAATTAAGCCCATGTCACCGTCCGTGAATATGGTGATGCCTTTTGTATCATCAAAATTTTGCTCTGCAGAATCAATTTGCCTTCTTCACACGCCTGTAAATTAATTTAAACATGAGCAGCCTTGGACTGTGTAAATTGCAATGGTAATTTTAGAAGCTTGAGCCATCAGCTAACAAAGGATCCAAAGGTTCCCAGCTGAGAGGGAACAAGACAGGGACTTCCTTTACCTTGTGACATCAGGGATTTTCTAGACCATTGAACATTTACAATGTGTGCACTGGTTACTTACACCTCATTTATGGGCAAAAATGTTTTCCTAGCTCTGTGCTGAGTTTGTTTTGGTATGTGTAGAATGTTCCTGACTAACTAATTTCACAGGTACACTATCTAAACAAAAGCCTCTTCACCAGCCCCTTCCAGCAGCACTGCCTTCTAGAGCTGTAAACTGCAGTTTAATTGGTCAGCTTAGTCTGTTCTCAGCCCCCTTGGAGCCTTAACATAATGATGATTCTGAGTCAAGCAGTACAGGGAGTGCAGAATTATTAGGCAAGTTGTATTTTTGAGGAATAATTTTATTATTGAACAACAAGCATGTTCTCAATAAACCCAAAAAACTCATTAATATCAAAGCTGAATATTTTTGAAAGTAGTTTTTAGTTTGTTTTAGTTTTAGCTATTTTAGGGGGGTATCTGTGTGTGCAGGTGACTATTACTGTGCATAATTATTAGGCAACTTAACAAAAAACAAATATATACCCATTTCAATGATTTACTTTTACCAGTGAAACCAATATAACATCTCAACATTCACAAATATACATTTCTGACATTCAAAAACAAAACAAAAACAAATCAGTGACCAATATAGCCACCTTTCTTTGCAAGGACACTCAAAAGCCTGCCATCCATGGATTCTGTCAGTGTTTTGATCTGTTCACCATCAACATTGCGTGCAGCAGCAACCACAGCCTCCCAGACACTGTTCAGAGAGGTGTACTGTTTTCCCTCCTTGTAAATCTCACATTTTATGATGGACCACAGGTTCTCAATGGGGTTCAGATCTGGTGAACAAGGAGGCCATGTCATTAGTTTTTCTTCTTTTATACCCTTTCTTGCCAGCCACGCTGTGGAGTACTTGGACGCATGTGATGGAGCATTGCCCTGCATGAAAATCATGTTTTTCTTGAAGGATGCAGACTTCTTCCTGTACCACTGCTTGAAGAAGGTGTCTTCCAGAAACTGGCAGTAGGACTGGGAGTTGAGCTTGACTCCATCCTCAACCCGAAAAGGCCCCACAAGCTCATCTTTGATACCAGCCCAAACCAGTACTCCACACCCACCTTGCTGGCGTCTGAGTCGGACTGGAGCTCTCTGCCCTTTACCAATCCAGCCACGGGCCCATCCATCTGGCCTATCAAGACTCACTCTCATTTCATCAGTCCATAAAACCTTAGAAAAATCAGTCTTGAGATATTTCTTGGCCCAGTCTTGACGTTTCAGCTTGTGTGTCTTGTTCAGTGGTGGTCGTCTTTCAGCCTTTCTTACCTTGGCCATGTCTCTGAGTATTGCACACCTTGTGCTTTTGGGCACTCCAGTGATGTTGCAGCTCTGAAATATGGCCAAACTGGTGGCAAGTGGCATCTTGGCAGCTGCACGCTTGACTTTTCTCAGTTCATGGGCAGTTATTTTGCGCCTTGGTTTTTCCACACGCTTCTTGCGACCCTGTTGACTATTTTGAATGAAACGCTTCATTGTTCGATGATCACGCTTCAGAAGCTTTGCAATTTTAAGAGTGCTGCATCCCTCTGCAAGATATCTCACTATTTTTGACTTTTCTAAACCTGTCAAGTCCTTCTTTTGACCCATTATGCCAAAGGTAAGGAAGTTGCCTAATAATTATGCACACCTGATATAGGTTGTTGATGTCATTAGACCACACCCCTTCTCATTACAGAGATGCACATCACCTAATATGCTTAATTGGTAGTAGGCTTTCAAGCCTATACAGCTTGGAGTAAGACAACGTGCATAAAGAGGAGGATGTGGTCAAAATACTCATTTGCCTAATAATTCTGCACTCCCTGTAAATCTATTCTAAGTTAATAATTCTATTCGTTAAGAGCCTACTGCAATCTGATTAAGAATATTTAAGGGCAAAAACCTTGTTTGAAACAAAAAAGTTTACATTTAGGCACTTTGCTAAGTACTAACTATACTATGGAATTGTGTATTCAAACCCTATTCCAGGCACAGATGGTTTACGAAATTAGTTAAGGCAGGGGTGCCCACACTTTTTCGGCTCACGAGCTACTTTTAAATTCGCTGAGGCCAGGAGATCTACCGACGTTTCAAAGGCAACCGCCCCCCCCCCCTCCCGGGAACTCCCCTGCAAAGGTACTAAGGTATAGGTCTCTTCAGTATAGGTTAGCTAGGTGTCTGTGCCTTCAGTGTAGGTTAGCTAGGTGTCTGTGCCTTTAGTGTAGGTTAGCTGGGTGTCTGTGCCTTCAGTGTAGGTTAGCTAGGTGTCTGTGCCTTCAGTGTAGGTTAGCTAGGTGTCTGTGCCTTCAGCGTAGGTTAGCTAGGTGTCTGTGCCTTCAGTGTAGGTTAGCTAGGTGTCTGTGCCTTCAGTGTAGGTTAGCTAGGTGTCTGTGCCTTCAGTGTAGGTTAGCTAGGTGTCTGTGCCTTCAGTGTAGGTTAGCTGGGTGCCTGTGCCTCCAGTGTAGGTTAGCTGGGTGCCTCCAGTGTAGGTTAGCTGGGTGCCTCCAGTGTAGGTTAGCTGGGTGCCTCCAGTGTAGGTTAGCTGGGTGCCTCCAGTGTAGGTTAGCTGGGTGCCCTTAGTGTAGGTTAGCTGGGTGCCCTTAGTGTAGGTTAGCTGGGTGCCCTTAGTGTAGGTTAGCTGGGTGCCTTTAGTGTAGGTTAGCTGGGTGCCTCAGTGTAGGTTAGCTGGGTGCCTCAGTGTAGGTTAGCTGGGTGCCTCAGTGTAGGTTAGCTGGGTGCCTCAGTGTAGGTTAGCTGGGTGCCTCAGTGTAGGTTAGCTGGGTGCCTCAGTGTAGGTTAGCTGGGTGCCTCATTGTAGGTTAGCTGGGTGCCTCAGTGTAGGTTAGCTGGGTGCCTCAGTGTAGGTTAGCTGGGTGCCTCAGTGTAGGTTAGCTGGGTGCCTCAGTGTAGGTTAGCTGGGTGCCCTAAGTTTAGGTAAGCTGGGTGCCCTAAGTGTAGGTAAGCTGGGTGCCCTAAGTGTAGGTAAGCTGGGTGCCCTAAGTGTAGGTAAGCTGGGTGCCCTAAGTGTAGGTAAGCTGGGTGCCCTTAGTTTAGGTAAGCTGGGTGCCCTTAGTGTAGGTTAGCTGGGTGCCCTTAGTGTAGGTTAGCTGGGTGCCCTTAGTGTAGGTTAGCTGGGTGCCCTTAGTGTAGGTTAGCTGGGTGCCCTTAGTGTAGGTTAGCTGGGTGCCCTTAGTGTAGGTTAGCTGGGTGCCCTTAGTGTAGGTTAGCTGGGTGCCCTTAGTGTAGGTTATCTGGGTGCCCTTAGTGTAGGTTAGCTGGGTGCCCTAAGTGTAGGTAAGCTGGGTGCCCTAAGTGTAGGTTAGCTAGGTATAGGAGCCCGGGTGCACGGAACTTACCTCCCTCCAGCTCCAGCGGTGGCGTCCTGGCTTCACTCCCTCAGCCGCGGCTGCCTGGAGGGCAGATATGCAGTTCGGCGGCTGAGGGAAGCTCCGGCGGGCAGCGTGAATGGAGGCGGAAGTATTGTCTCCAGCACCGCCCATCTGCCATGACACTACGTCGCCGCCCCTCAGCCATGACACTGCGTCGCCGCCCCTGGCCTCTCAGCCGCGCCCCTCTCCTCCCCGCAAGATAATAGCGGCCAGCAGCATAGTCTGACAGGACGCGTAAGCTGCTGGCTGCAAAATTCAATGGGACGCGGCCAGGAGGCCGCGATCTACCAATCAGGCGGTCGCGATCTACCGGTAGATCGCGATCGACCTATTGGGCAGCCCTGAGTTAAGGCATCCTATTGCAGAATTCGTTTTGTTGTCCTTTGAATAACCAATGTCAAATAAAAAGCTTAAAAAAAATAGCTTTTAAAGTTCCTGCTCAGGAGCCCAATCATTGGCAACTTCCTGCATGACAGACTGCTGTGGCTACAGGCTCGTATTTTCTCAAAGAGATTCAGATTGTACCTTCCCCCTAGCAGTCTGAACAACAAGATGATGCAATCCAAGCAGCAACAGCAGCCATACCCACAGAGCCTAAAAGTAACTCAATTTAATCCAGCAGCAGCTTCAAATCTTGTGATTAAAATTTTAAAGTGAACCGAGCACCATTATTAGCACCCAGGGCATCTCAATTGTACATTAAAAATGCATGCAAACAATATGTCTCATTATTAAAAAAAAAGCCTTCAATTTTACCTTTTTAATTTTACATTTAAAGTTTAGGACAGGTTTTATTAGCCTACTTCAGCAAGCCTTCCCATCCAGCACATCCACAGAGATTTCAGGCAGCTAAGGACTTAAGTAATTGTTTTATTGCACTCATTAGCAAGAAGTAAACAATACCTTTTCATCAACAGAGGGGGTGGGTAATAAGCTTATCCAGAGGGAATGTGTGAAGATATCATCTGTGACTTCTGTAAATAAGGAAGGTGAGAAGGGGAAGGGGGAACATGGCAACTCCTATAGCTATTACAAAAAAGGAGAAACTCTAGGGAAAGAAAGGGTGCTTAGTTTCCTTTAAGGTAGGATAACTGTAGATGCTTCATCTCACATGAAAAAGTAACATTTGAACACTATGATTACAAAGCTGCGACACAGTATTTCTAGATAGGATTCTGGTAATGGGCTTTAAAACTTTGCCTTGATATGGCTTTGAAGTGTAAGTGCCCTGTTACTCTTCTGAGGCCAGTACCTATTCAGTAAGGAGCCCTTGGGCAGGACTCCCTAACACTGCAGGGTGGCCTATTAAGACATTATTGGTGGCTGCCGCTCTGAAGCGCTTTGAGTCTAACAGGAGAAAAGCGCAATACAAATGTTACCATTATTATTACCAGCATTATTATTTCATGCATTTTACAGTATGTGTTTACCCCATTGCAGAAATCATTTAGAACTGACTGACTGACCGCTTCAGAGATAATTCCTTCGGACTGCATCTACTTCTTGCAGTTAAGAATGTTTGGTCGTCCTCTTTGGCCTCAATTCACTAAGCTTTATCAAACACTTTACTGAATGTTTGATAATCACCTCATGGGTAAAATCTGAATTTGAATTCTCTAAGGTGTTATATATTTATCAAATGTTTTATCGATAAAACATTCAATAAATCTGTAACACCTTAGTGAATTCAAAATTAGATTTTACCCAAGAGGTAAATTATTAAACGTTTTGTAAAGTGTTTGATAAAGCTTAGTGAATTGAGGCCTTTGGAGCAAACTCCAAGGTGCAGAACAAGGATGGTGGACCCCAGCTGAGAGGACAGCCATGGGCGTCCTCAGTAAATTTTACGCTTGCCACTCTGCATGGGGGACACATATGGCTATCTAGTACTGGGGTAACCTCAGGCTACCTAATACCTAATACTGGGGGCACATCTGGCTATATAGTACTGGGGGTAACCTCTGGCTACCTAATACTGGGGGCACATTTGGCTATATAGTACTGGGGGTAACCTCTGGCTACCTAATACTGGGGCACATCTGGCTATATAGTACTGGGGGTAACCTCTGGCTACCTAATACTGGGGCACATTTGGCTATATAATACTGAGAGGAAGGGGGGGGCAGATCTAGCTACCTACGCTAACTATGCACTGCAATTTCAATGAGCATTCATGAATGTGCTCCCACTAGATTTTGCAGGCTGCAGTTTCTTTATTGAGATTTAAAGCCTAACTAAATTTTGCCCAGAACTGAAAAGGCAATTCTCTTAGCAATCATAATATGTGAATATAAACAATGTATTAAACAAGACCTGTTTATGTTTAATAGGCTGAATGTGTTTACTGGTTGTTAAATTAAAAATAGCTGTAAGTCAGCTGAGATGCTAGAGGGAATTAGATAATGTGTAATTGGCTCAGATCAGACGGTGTGACTCCTGTTGTCAATGGTTGCCTGCTTGTTCCAGGTGTTACACCAAAACGACTGAAGCTAAATATCACAGCTGGGCGGCATTTTTTAAAAGGAAATTCCTCTCCATTCAGATTTGCCTCGCCAGGTATAATGATTAAACTGTTCTACACAGGAAGTCATCACTGAGTGCTAATATGATGGACACGCCTCAAACACAGAGGCATTCACCCATCAGCAGCCGGATGACAGGGAAGAGCCATTAGGGCAGGGTGATTCATGAGTGCTTCTGTGTAATTAGACAGAATTGCTGTTTACGATTGTTTCCTTTTGCTTTCTATTTGCAAGTTGTGTATCATGTGGATGCCTATTTTTTTCCATCTGTAATGACATGCTTCTGGTTGTACAAATAAAGAACTGACAAGTCAACACAATGTGCGAGTTGGCTTTGCTTGATGTGGATGTGTCTCATATTTCACACCAGTAAATGTACCTGGAACCCCTCTTAGCTTTTTCATACATCTAAGCAGGTCAAGCAAGTTTGCAAATTTCAACTCTATTCTTCCGTTCTCTTGCTGTTCACTGAGAGCAGAGGCGGCCTTAGAGTATGCGGGGCCTGGGGCGAGTGTCACATGCGGGGCCTAGAGCCATAAGTGTAGGCCATATACCGTATCGCCACGTTCATGGGCTTGTCCGCCTTTAATGCAGTACGCCTTACTATTATTGTTTGAAAACAATTACGTTCGGTAAAGGCCACTAAGCCAACCAATATAAAAAACAATGGTACTACCATTCGCTATTTGATTACATTACATATTTTAATTATTCTATATAGCTAGTACAGCACCCAGTATATAGCTAGTATAACGCCCAGTATATAGCTAGTATAGCGCCCAGTATATAGCTAGTATAGCGCCCAGTATATAGCTAGTATAGCGCCCAGTATATAGCTAGTACAGTGCCTAGTATATAGCTAGTATAGCGCCCAGTATATAGCTAGTACAGTGCCTAGTATATAGCTAGTATAGTGCCCAGTATATAGCTAGTACAGTGCCCAGTATATAGCTAGTACAGCGCCCAGTATATAGCTAGTATAGTGCCCAGTATATAGCTAGTACAGTGCCTAGTATATAGCTAGTATAGTGCCCAGTATATAGCTAGTATAGTGCCCAGTATATAGCTATTATAGTGCCCAGTATATAGCTAGTATAGTGCCTAGTATATAGCTAGTATAGTGCCCAGTATATAGCTAGTACAGCGCCCAGTATATAGCTAGTATAGCGCCCAGTACATAGCTAGTATAGCGTGCCCAGTACATAGCTAGTACAGCGCCCAGTATATAGCTAGTATAGTGCCCAGTATATAGCTAGTACAGCGCCCAGTATATAGCTAGTACAGCGCCCAGTATATAGCTAGTAAAGCGCCCAGTATATAGCTAGTACAGCGCCCAGTATATAGCTAGTATAGCGCCCAGTATATAGCTAGTATAGCGCCCAGTATATAGCTAGTATAGCGCCCAGTGTATAGCTAGTACAGCGCCTAGTATATAGCTAGTACAGCGCCCAGTATATAGCTAGTACAGCGCCCAGTATATAGCTAGTACAGCGCCTAGTATATAGTTACTATAGTGCCCAGTATATAGCTAGTATAGTGCCCAGTATATAGCTAGTATAGACAGTGCCCAGTATATAGCTAGTATAGACAGTGCCCAGTATATAGCTAGTATAGACAGTGCCCAGTATATAGCTAGTATAGACAGTGCACAGTATATAGCTAGTATAGACAGTGCCCAGTATATAGCTAGTATAGACAGTGCCCAGTGTATAGCTAGTATAGACAGTGCCCAGTATATAGCTAGTATAGACAGTGCCCAGTATATAGCTAGTACAGTGCCTAGTATATAGCTAGTAGAGTGCCCGGTATATAGCTAGTATAGTGCCCGGTATATAGCTAGTATAGTGCCCGGTATATAGCTAGTATAGTGCCCGGTATATAGCTAGTACAGTGCCCGGTATATAGCTAGTACAGCGCCTAGTATATAGTTAGTATAGTGCCCAGTATATAGCTAGTATAGTGCCCAGTATATAGCTAGTATAGACAGTGCCCAGTATATAGCTAGTATAGACAGTGCCCAGTATATAGCTAGTATAGACAGTGCCCAGTATATAGCTAGTATAGACAGTGCCCAGTATATAGCTAGTATAGACAGTGCCCAGTATATAGCTAGTATAGACAGTGCCCAGTATATAGCTAGTATAGACAGTGCCCAGTGTATAGCTAGTATAGACAGTGCCCAGTATATAGCTAGTATAGACAGTGCCCAGTATATAGCTAGTACAGTGCCTAGTATATAGCTAGTAGAGTACCCGGTATATAGCTAGTATAGTGCCCGGTATATAGCTAGTACAGTGCCCGGTATATAGCTAGTACAGTGCCCGGTATATAGCTAGTATAGTGCCCGGTATATAGCTAGTATAGTGCCCGGTATATAGCTAGTATAGTGCCCAGTATATAGCTAGCTAGTATAAATAGTGCCCAGTGCATAGCTAATAACAATACTGCTCCCCCACCCAGCCCCAGTGCCCCACCCAAATCATGTACCCCTCAAATAATCCTACCTAGTACCGGACAGTATCTGCTGTGCCTCAGCTGAGTCCCCTGGCCTCTGCTCTGCAATACGTCCGGCGGCTGCTGCAGACAGTGGCTCGCTCAGTGAGTCTCAGACTCTCAGTCCTGGTCGGCTCTAGGTCGGGCTGCGGCTGCCACGGGGAGCGCTCTCTCTCTGCGCATGCATATGACGTCATTCGTGACATCACTCGCAGAGCGGAGCGCACCCAGCAGCCGGGCAGAGGAGGAAATGCCGATGCGCTCCAGCCTATACAGGAAGGAAGCGCATCAGGTCAGTGCGATCGGCGGCTGCTGCCGCTGCAGCCAGCAATAAATATTAAATTAGGCCGGCTCTGAATGGCGGTGCGCGGGGCCTCCTCAAGCGCGGGGCCTGGGGTGACCGCCCCCCCTTGCCCCCCCCCCCAAAGGCCGGCTCTGACTGAGAGGTCTACTGTGATCCTTGGCTGTTTTGTCAATACACATTTCCTGGGTGATACATACAATTCTGTGTTGGTCTTGCAAATCTAGATATTTTAAGAACAATACACATCTTCAGCCAAGCAATTAAAGTGGGACGAATCTCCTCATTAGTGGAAAAAAATCCAATAAGAAATTACTTATTTAGCTTACGTATCCTGATGTTTTAGTGTTTACTGTCAGATTTAGGAGAAATGTGACATGAAAAAAGAAAATAATATTTCTGCTGGTTACCATCTTTACTGTTTCTCTGTGATACCAGAAGTGACATCACTTCTGCCCTTTTTTATTTTTTTTTTATTCCAGCTCAGTGTTAACTTTCCTACCCTACTGCCACAACTTACTGTCCTTCCCACAGCAAACATCACCTAGTCTACAGGATTATATGACTGTGTAAAGTCTCCATAGGTGGGGGCGTAGGAGGGAATCAATTACAGTATCTTATCCAAAATAGGAAGCTTTCTGTTATTTGTATGCTGAGATAAGCTTGTTACTGTAGCTAAAGGAAAAAAAATATCAGCTGGCACTGCAAGGTTCCTGCAGTTAGGCAATGGCACCTAGTCCAGGTAAAAAAGAAAACACAATTGAGGGACATATCTTTTTGGGGCAATTTTTTATATTTGCATGTTACAACTCCCTTTAGTTAGCTAGACACATACGTATTAGTACACCGACGGTGAGCTGGGTGTAGGATGAGCCAAATGGCAGCTCACCCTGCTTCTGCTCAACTCCCCGGCATAGTTAATTACTATTCCCGATCCGAGTCATAGCAACCCAGAGGGAGATGTGATTTGGGCTCCGGCGATCACCAGTACCCCGAATTACCCTTACGTGCCCTGCGCACTATAGCAATACCACTATGATGGTGCCTAGTTTCGGCACTCTCAGTGCTGTGTGCTGAAACGACCTGCTTCAAGCTAGACTGCTTGCTGGAGTAGAATGGGTTGCAAAAGTATTCGGCCCCCTTGAAGTTTTCCACATTTTGTCATATTACTGCCACAAACATGAATCTATTTTATTGGAATTCCACATGAAAGACCAACACAAAGTGGTGTACACATGAGAAGTGGAATTAAAATCATACATGATTCCAAACATTTTTTACAAATAAATAACTGCAAAGTGGGGTGTGCATAATTATTCGGCCCCCTTTGATCTGAGTGCAGTCAGTTGCCTATAGACATTGCCTCATGAGTGCTAATGACTAAATAGAGTGCACCTGTGTGCAATCTAATGTCAGTACAAATACAGCTGCTCTGTGAGGGCCTCAGAGGTTGTCGAAGAAAATATTGGGAGCAACAACACCGTGAAGTCCAAAGAACACACAAGACAGGTCAGGGATCAAGTTATTGAGAAATTTAAAGCAGGCTTAGGCTACAAAAAGATTTCCAAAGCCTTGAACATTCCACAGAGCACTGTTCAAGCGATCATTCAGAAATGGAAGGAGTATGGCACAACTGTAAACCTACCAAGACAAGGCCAACCACCTAAACTCACAGGCCGAACAAGGAGAGCGCTGATCAGAAATGCAGTCAAGAGGCCCATGGTGACTCTGGACGAGCTGCAGAGATCTACAGCTCAGGTGGGAGACTCTGTCCATAGGACAACTATTAGTCATGCACTGTACAAAGTTGGCCTGTATGGAAGAGTGGCAAGAAGAAAGGCATTGTTAACAGAAAGCATAAGAAGTCCCATTTGCAGTTTGCCACAAGCCTTGTGGGGGACACAGCAACCATGTGGAAGAAGGTGCTCTGGTCAGATGAGACCAAAATGGAACTTTTTGGCCAAAGTGCAAAACGCTATGTGTGGCGGAAAACTAACACTGCACATCACTCTGAACACACCATCCCCACTGTCAAATATGGTGGTGGCAGCATCATGCTCTGAGAGTGCTTCTCTTCAGCAGGGACAATTAAGCTGGTCAGAGTTGATGAAAAGATGGATGGAGTCAAATAACGGGCAAACTTGTAAGAAAACCTCTTGGAGACTGCAAAAGACTTGAGACTGGCGCGGAGGTTCACCTTCCAACAGGACAATGACCCTAAACATAAAGCCAGGGCAACAATGGAATGGTTTAAAACAAAACATATCCATGTGTTAGAATGCAGGGAGGTGAGTTGTATACAGCGCTTCCTGCCTGCTCGCTCTGCATCTGAGGGGGGAGCACGGAGGGCGGCCCGGGAGAGGAAGGGAGAGTTCGGGCTGCCCTCCCCGCGGCTTCGGCTCCCCCCTCCATTAAAGCGCCCCCACCTCCCAACAGCGTTCAGGGCGGCGGCATGCCCCGCACGGCCCTAGAAACGAGCATGTTCGGCCCCCTTGAAGTTTTCCACATTTTGTCACATTACTGCCACAAACATGAATCAATTTTATTGGAATTCCACGTGAAAGACCAATACAAAGTGGTGTACATGGGAGAAGTGGAACAAAAATCATACACTATTCCAAACATTTTTTGCAAATAAATAATTGCAAAGTGGGGTGTGCGTAATTATTCAGCCCCCTTTGGTCTGAGTGCAGTCAGTTGCCCATAGACATTGCCTGATGAGTGCTAATGACTAAATAAAGTGCACCCATGTGTAATCTAATGTCAGTACAAATACAGCTGCTCTGTGACGGCCTCAGAGGTTGTCTAAGAAAATATTGGGAGCAACAACACCATGAAGTATAAAGAACACACCAGACAGGTCAGGGATAAAGTCATTGAGAAATTTAAAGCAGGCTTAGGCTACAAAAAGATTTCCAAAGCCTTGAACATCCCACGAAAGCACTGTTCAAATGATTATTCAGAAATGGAAGGAGTATGGCACAACTGTAAACATACCAAGACAAGGCCGTCCACCTAAACTCACAGGCCGAACAAGGAAAGCGCTGGTCAGAAATGCAGTCAAGAGGCCCATGGTGACTCTGGACGAACTGCAGAGGTCTACAGCTCAGGTGGGAGAATCTGTCCATAGGACAACTATTAGTCATGCACTGTACAAAGTTGGCCTTTATGGAAGAGTGGCAAGGAGAAAGCCATTGTTAACAGAAAAGCATAAGAAGTCCCGTTTGCAGTTTGCCACAAGCCATGTGGGGGACACAGCAACAGGAAGAAGGTGTTCTGGTCAGATGAGACCAAAATGGAACTTTTTGGCCAAAATGCAAAACACTATGTGTGGCGGAAAACTAACACTGCACATCACTCTGAACACACCATCCCCACTGTCAAATATGGTGGTGGCAGCATCATGCTCTGGGGGTGCTTCTCTTCAGTAGGGACAGGGAAGCTGGTCAGAGTTAATGGGAAGATGGGTGGAGCCAAATACAGGGCGATCTTGGAAGAAAACATCTTGGAGTCTGCAAAAGACTTGAGACTGGGGCGGAGGTTCACCTTCCAGCAGGACAACTACCCTAAATATAAAGCCAGGGAAACAATGGAATGGTTTAAAACAAAACATATCCATGTGTTAGAATGGCCCAGTCGAAGTCCAGATCTAAATCCAATCGAGAATCTGTGGCAAGATCTGAAAACTGCTGTTCACAAACGCTGTCCATCTAATCTGACTGAGCTGGAGCTGTTTTGCAAAGAAGAATGGGCAAGGATTTCAGTCTCTAGACGTGCAAAGCTGGTAGAGACATACCCTAAAAGACTGGCAGCTCTAATTGCAGCAAAAGGTGGTTCTACAAAGTATTGACTCAGGGGGCCAAATACTTACGCACACCCCACTTTGCAGTTATTTATTTGTAAAAAATGTTTGGAATGATGTATGATTTTTGATCCACTTCTCACATGTACACCACTTTGTATTGGTCTTTCATGTGGAATTTCAATACAATTGATGCATGTTTGTGGCAGTAATGTGACAAAATGTGGAAAACTTCAAGGGGGCCGAATACTTTTGCAACCCACTGTAAATTACCTGTATTTATAACTGTCTAGGTATCTCCTTCACACATAACAATAGACGAAATTGCTCAGCAAAAGTGATTGAACGTCTTTTAGAACACACAAAAAAGCTGTCCAGTAATTTACCTTATTTAATGTTTCCTGGTTGATGTTTCATAAATCTGTCCCCAGAGGGAGAACATCACCATCCTTCTTGAAGTTCATGCTTACAGGAATTCAGATAGCAAAATAATGTGAGATCGATGACCATGAATGACATTTGATGAATGAATTGTAGAGTCATTAGTGAATCCCCACCCTCACAAAACCCTTTTGAGCTGCAATTTTATTTCACTAATCATGCCACCAGAATACCATTACTAGAGAGAGTGGCAGCTGGCCAGTGGGAGCAGCTTAGTGAGGCAAGAAAGGGCAGACACAATTTACGATTCAGGTGTTGGTCTCTCTTCATACACATAAAAAAAGGCAACATCAGAGAAAAGTAAAATTACATTGAAGTCAGACATGAAGCAATCATATGATAAGATGGCAACATATATATTGTAATGTTTTCTCAGATTTGCATTACTCCTCAGAACTGGGACACACATTACCTATCAGAAGGCTTCAAAGTAACAGCTGTGCTTTTTTGGGCAGGAACTCAACTGCATGTTCAAAAATATCACTCCCCACTTTATCGTCCTCATTTTAGACTTCAGCTAATATTTACATAGTTACATAGTTATTTGGGTTGAAAAAAGGCATACGTCCATCGAGTCCAACCAGAGAACTAAGTACAACACCAGCCTGCTCCCTCACATATCCCTGTTGATCCAGAGGAAGGCGAAAAACCCTTACAGGGCATGGTCCAATTAGCCCCAAAAGGGAAAAAATTTCTTCCCGACTCCAAATGACAATCAGATAAAATCCCTGGATCAACATCACTGGGCATTAACTAGTAATTGTAGCCATGGATTATTATTATTATAATTTTTTTATTTATATGGCACCAACATATTCCGCAGCGCTTTACAAAGCACAAAAAGACGACAAGGGGAACATAGATACATTAACAAAATGTACAACAGAGTTCCAAGCAGCACCAGGGGCGTAGCAATAGGGGTTGCAGAGGTTACGACCGCATCGGGGTCCTTGGGCCAGAGGGGCCCCAAAGGGCCCTCCCTCAACTACAGTATTAGCTCTCTATTGGTCCTGTGCTCATAATAATCTCTTCATAGATACTTTGAATACTGTTAATCATTAACAACCTGTTTCCCATCCCCTTCTTCCACCTGTGACACTGTAGTTGCCATTGGCAGGTTTTGGTGCGCCGTATCAATTGTTATTTATAGAGTGCTTGGGAGGCCCCATTGTAAAACTTGCATCGGGGCCCACCGCTCCTTAGCTACACCACTGAGCAGCACAAATATTGTGACAAAAACAGTAAACATTAGGAGGATGACCCTGCCCTTGCGAGCTTACAATCTAATGGGTAGTGGGGGACACACTAGGTAAGGGGGTGGAGGATGGATGAGGCAGTGACCCTTTACCTCTGATTACATTGTGTCAGATACGTAAATAAGTGCTATAGAATGTTATAAGCTTGTCTGAATGCAATGTCTTTCAACGCAAGGAAAGCATCCAAGCCACGTTTAAATGCAGGTATAGAATTTGCCATAACTACTTCCTGTGGCAATGCATTCCACATCTTTTTTTCACTATCAAGGTTTATTAATATAAAACAAATATAATGAACAGGTACAATATATCAATAAGAACACTGTGTTGTTCGGTGATACTTGTTTACATTCAGGAAACGTGATAGCGTATTATGAAGGCAAAATACAAACATATCTGATTAAATAAAAACTTCAATCAGTTACATATAAGTATATATATGGCAGACTAATTCTTGTCTAGGTATATAATCACCTGTTGTTTGGTAGGTTATGTTGTCTGCGAAGGACAGCATGCATGTAGATCTTATAAACCAGATTAGTCCCATGTGCCAAAGGAGACAGGAAGAAAGAGGAAAAGTAAGTAAAGTGTAGATCTAAATCAGGAGGAGGTCAGGTTTTTATAATCAGCAGACCACTGGAACACATTCCAAACAGACCATGTGATAGTGTATTGCTCTGAACGATCCTGCAACATAAGGATCATTCTCTCCATAATTTCAGTCGCATCAACCCTCTGAATCCAATGCATTCCACATCTTAATCACTCTTACTGTAAAGAACCCTTTCCTAAATAAATGGCTAAAATGTTTTTCCTCCATGCGCAGATCATGTCCTCTAGTCCTTTGAGAAGGCCTAGGGACAAAAAGCTCATCCGCCAAGCTTTTATATTGCCCTCTGATGTATTTATACATGTTAATTATATCCCCTCTAAGGCGTCTTTTCTCTAGACTAAAAAAACCCAGTTTATCTAACCTTTCTTGGTAAGTGAGACCTTCCATCCCTCATATCAATTTTGTTGCTCATCTCTGCACTTGCTCTAAAACTGCAATATCTTTCCTGTAATGTGGTGCCCAGAACTGAATTCCATATTCCAGATGTGGTCTTACTAGAGAGTTAAACAGGGGCAATATTATACTAGCATCTCTAATTTTTATTTCCCTTTTAATGCATCCCAAAATTTTATTGAGATGCAGCGGCTTGGCATTGAATACAATTATTTAATATGTTGTCGATGAGTACTCCTAAGTCCTTCTCCAAGTTTGATGTCCCAAACTGTATTCCATTTATTTTGTATGGTGCTAGACCATTGGTACAACCAATATGTCACTATCTTCCTGAGAGTTGACAATTTTCCACAATTTTGTATCATCTGCAAAAATAGCAACATTGCTTTCTACTGCATCTACTAGCTCATTAATAAATAAATTGAAGAGCACTGGACCCAGTACAGACCCCTGTGGGACCCCACTGCTAACAGTCACCCATTTTGAATATGATCCATTGACCACAACTCTTTGTTTTCTGTCCATTAACCAGTTACCTACCCATGCACACAGACTCTTCCCCAGTCCTTGCATCCTCAACTTCTGCACCAGACTTTTGTGGGGAACAGTGTCGAAGGCCTTAGCAAAGTCCAAGTATATCACATCTACAGCATTCTCAATATCCACATTAGCATTCACTACCTCATAAAAGCTGAGCATGTTAGTCAAACAGGACCTGTCTTTAGTAAACCCATGCTGATGCTGAGAAATAAGATTATTTTCTACTATGAAGTCATGTATAGTATCTCTTAGTAACCCCTCAAATAGCTTGCATACAACTGATGTTAAGCTTACTGGTCTATACCGTATTTTTCAGACTATAAGACGCACTTTTTCTCCCCCAAGAGTGGGGAGAAAAAGTCCCTGCGTCTTATAGTCCGAATGTAAGACAAGACAAGACAAGACAAATAACATTTATATTGCGCTTTTCTCCTTGCGGATTTAAAGCGCCAGAGCAGAGCAGCAGCCACTAGGGCGCGCTCTATTGGCAGTAGCAGTGTAAGGGAGACTTGCCAAAGGTCTCCTACTGAATTAGTGCTGGCTTACTGAACAGGCAGAGCCGAGATTTGAACCCTGGTCTCCTGTGTCAGAGGCAGAGCCCTTAACCATTACACCATTGTACAGCTATGTCCCCCACAAGGAGGTGCAGGACATATCGGACGCCCTCACCTATCCAGCCGTGGGCTCCAAGTCCTGCATTCTGCTTCCTCCTTTCATGTCACCAGTGCACTAGCCCACTTCCTTTTCTAGTCTCCCTTCGGCAAATGGCACTCCTGCTCCCTGGAGCTCACTCCCGCAGAGGCATCTGGTCCCCGCTGCTCTAGGACATCGGCGGCTCCCGTAGCGGTACTGCTCTGTCTTCAGGAGTGAGACAGTCTTCACCGCTGATGTCCCTGCTGCCTTATCGCCGCTGCTGACCAGGACATCGGCGGCTGAGTCACGCGGGCCATCGGCTAGCACTGCCTACCTGACTCCGGCTCCCACAGCGGCTCCAGACCAGCACGTCGTCAAGTCTTCGCCACCGATGTCCCTGCTGCCTCATTGCCGCTGCTTCCAGGACCAGGACATCAGCGGCTGAGTCACGCGGGCCATCAGCTAGCACTACCCACGTGACTCCAGCTCCAGCAGCGGCCTCACCACATCCTCAAGTCTTCGCCACCGATGTCCCTGCTGTCTCATTACTGCAGCTTCCGGGACCAGGACATCGGTGGCTGAGAACACGGGCCATCAGATAGCGCTGCCCACATGACTCCGGCTCCCACAGCAGCTCTTCCTAAACTCTTTACCACCGATGTCACTGCTGCCTGCCTGCTGCTTCCGGGACCAGGACCGTTCAACTCTGGAGACCGAATGGGACTCAGGATGCCGACCCCATCACTAGAAGCACAGGATCCTGGCAGCAAGCCTCTCACCTACGATCATTAAGTATGAAAAATGTGTTTGTAGCTTAGTGTAGGTGTGAGAATTGTAGCATAGTGTAGGTAGTGTGAATATTGTAGCTTAGTGAAGGTAGTGTGAGCATTGTAGCTTAGTGTAGGTAGTGGGGGGAATTGTAGCTTAGTGTAGGTAGTGTAAGCAGTGTAGGTTTTAGGGGCATCAGGGGTTAGTAAAATGTGGCTGGTGGGTCAGCAAGGGTTAATGTAAGGTAGTTAGTTTAGCTAGGG
Source organism: Hyperolius riggenbachi (assembly GCF_040937935.1). Taxonomy (NCBI): domain Eukaryota; kingdom Metazoa; phylum Chordata; class Amphibia; order Anura; family Hyperoliidae; genus Hyperolius; species Hyperolius riggenbachi. The sequence goes on along the minus strand of NC_090651.1, from coordinate 225,403,546 downwards.
AGCAGCAGGGGTTAGTATAGCTTGGCAGTGTAGCTTAGGTAGAGAAAGTTTGGTGGGAAATGTCCGTAAGACGCCCTTGGACCATAGACGCCCCAGCTTTAGTATATTTTTTTTTTCCAGATGTTTTGCCCTCTAAACCTAGGCGCGTCTTATATTCCGGAGCGTCTTATAGTCCGAAAAATACGGTAATTACCTGGATCTAATTTTTTGACCTTCTTAAATAATGGGAAAACGTGGGCTGTATGCCAATCTACTGGGACTCTGCCAGTTGAAAGAGGGTCACAAAAGATAAGATAAAGGGGTTTAACTATGACTGAACTTAATTCCCTTAGGACCCGAGGATGCATGCCATCCGGGCTAGGTACTTTGTCTATTTTTAATTTATTTAGTCTTGCCTTCACTTTTTCCTGCGTTAAGTATTTAATATTACAATTGGAAGATTGAGACTCTTCTGCATCTGTAATTTGCAACAGTGATGTTTCCCTTTTGAAAACAGAAGCAAAGAAAGCATTTAATAACTCTGCCTTACCTTGGTCATCTACCATTGAGTTCCCACACTCATCCTTTAGGAGTCCAATACAGTCAACCTTTATTTTTGAGTTGATGTACTTGTAAAACTTCTTTGGGTTAGATTTGATATCCCTAGCGATTTGATTTTCAGCTTCAATCTTTGCCAGACTAATTTCTATTTTACAACTTTTATTGCACTCCTTATAATTGCTTATTGCAGCCTCGGTCCCCTCCTGTTTTAAGACCTTATAGGCATTCTTTTTCAACTTCATTTTATCTCTAACCTTTCTATTCATCTATAGAGGCCATTTTTTTATTCCTAGATGTTTTGTTTCCATATGGGATATACTGTACAGTATATACTACAATATTGATTGAGAATAAGTTTAAAAGCTTGCCATTTCCCTTCAGTTTCCTTCCCTTGTAGTACATTATCCAAGTTCACCAAACGTAGTGCCTGCTTGAGTTGGTTGAATTTTGCTTTTCTAATATTCATAGTTTTAGTGGTCCCGCTGCCCCGTGGCCTATCAGTTACCAGATCAAACATTATCATTTTGTTATCACTATTTCCCAAATGTTCTTGAGCCTGCATATTTGATACATTATCTGGTCTTTTTGAAATGATCAAATCCAGTAATGCATTCCCTCTGGTTGGTTCCATTACCATTTGAGTCAGGTAACTGTCCTGTAGTGTTGCCAGAAATCTGCTGCTTTTACCAGAATGGGTAGCCTCAATACTCCAGTCAATGGCCTCAATTCACTAAGCTTATATCCTGTCTTTAATAACGTTTCTAGAGTTATCACCATGGTGATGAGGCATGTAGTATTTAGGAAACATTTTACCTCAGGCAAACCTTAAAGGAACACTGTAGGGGGTCGGGGGAAAATGAGTTGAACTTACCCGGGGCTTCTAATGGTCCCTCGCAGACATCCTGTACCCGCGCAGCCACTCACTGATGCTCCGGCCCCGCCTCCGGTTCACCTCTGGAATTTCAGACTTTAAAGTCTGAAATCACTGCGTCTGTGCACCCATGCCCTCGCTCCCGCTGATGTCACCAGGAGCGTACTGCAAGGCTCCTAGCATTGGTTACCATGCACTTTATATTTTTACCACCACATTTTCACAATTTTGGTTACATGAAATGGGCTACTTTGGAAGTTTTATCAACCTCTTTACTCTTTAAACTGTCTCCACCCCCCTCTCCACCCCCAATAATGTTAGGCTCCCACTGTCTTTTTACCTTATCTTGTCTACATATTGAGACTTTACACTCCCGCCTCCCCCCAGATCCTAGTTTAAAATCTCCTCCAACCATTTAGCCATCTCCCCCCCCCCCCCAATGCAGCTGCACCCTCCCCATTAAGGTGCAGCCCATCCCTGCTGTAGAACCTGTAGCCGACTGCAAAGTCTGCCCAGTTCTCCAGGAACCCAAACCCTTCCTTCCTACACCAATTTCTTAGCCACTTATTTAACTCACTAAGCTCCCTCTGTCTCTCAGATGTAGTGCATGGCACTGGCAGTATTTCAGAAAACATCCCCTTGGAGGTCCTTGCTTTAAGTTTATCTCCAAGTACCTGAAAATCATTTTTGAGGACCTTCCATCTCCCACTAACTTTGTTATTGGTGCCAATGTGTACCATGACAGCCGGGTCTTCCCCAGCCCTACCCAATAATCTGACAATTTGTTCCGCTACATGCCGAACCCGAGCACCCGAGAGACAACAGACTGTACGGCATTCACGGTTTCTTAGACAGATTACCCTATCTGTGTGCCTAATAATTGAATCCCCTACCACCAGTATCTGTCTAGCCTTTATCATTATTATTACTTAGTATTTATATAGCGCCAACATCTTCCGCAGCGCTGTACAGAGTATAGCCTTAGCTGCACTCCTCATCCCCAATATTACACAAAGAAGCATACTAATTAGGGAGGGACAAATAGGGACTAGCCACCCTGCCACTTTTTGCCCTACCCCTTCTAACTGTGACCCAACTAGCGGCTACCTCTGCTTCTTGCTCCGGCTGTACTCCACCCACTTCATCTTCACCGTTTCTATTCAGTGTCTGGATCGTGAGATCCAAGCTCTTCTCCATGTTGTCTGTGCATCTCAGTGTTGCAAGCCGCTCATTTAGCGGATTCAGAAAAACTGAATCTGCTAAAATGTCTAAATGTAGTTATAAATTCAAGAAAATTATAGAATATTTGTCATCAGACTTCTATTTTTTTAGGGAGGTATATATGCAAAAATGTATTGGTGTTCATGTGAAAACATATTTTCACAAAATGCATTGAGGTCCATGGGCATGAGAAAACACATCTTCAACAAAGTTCTGGGTTTTCATGAAAATGTATATATTGTGAAAACATCAGTTTATTTTTGAAAATTGTTAGCAAGACAAAAATGCAAATTTCAGTGCGAAAATGGAAGCTCATGCTTATGGTGCCCATACACGGTACAATGAAAGCGTTCTATTTTCCAGGTTATTCAATAAAAATCTGATCGGACATGTTGGAAAAATCTGGGTGATTGTTTGTGAAATTGTATAGTGTATGGTAAGTTGTATACAAAAATACTATTAGATAAACTTTTTTTATACTCAATGATTTTTCTTGGATTTTCAGAAAAATTGAACGTTTGTGTATTGTTCCTCGAAAATAATTTTAAAAACTATTTAACCAAACAAAATAATCAATCAAATTTCTCTGACTGAAAAAAAAAAAGAGTTTTATCTCAACTCTCAAAAGTTTATTGTGCATCGGCACCATTACTGTATAATTCAAAGAACCATATAGAGTAGTTTTAGAAAGTATGACTTTGAACACAGTTACTGCTGGGACATGGGTATATGCTGGCAGCTTTCTCTACTTGATATTAGTCCTGCTTTAAGAAGATTTCTTGCTCAAAATGTGTCCATTGTCAAGGGCAAAATTAGGATTAATCAACACAGGACAGCTTTTAAATATATAATTTCACTCCAGGTGCAGAAAGGTAATAACAGGCTCTCACTTTGGGTGTTTGTCTTAGAGCAATAATTACTGTTTGTCAACCTTATCAAATTTGTCGACAGTCAAATATGGTAACCCAGATTTCGATCACTATATCACAGTGGCTCTGACAGCAAAAACATGGCTCAGAAATCAGCCTAAGGCTAGGCGCCCACTACAGATCGCTAATCGCAATCGCTTATTGTTTTTGCTAGCGTTTTATATAGCGATTTTAGGCAACTTCTGGTGATTTTTAAAGCAATTTTATTTTAGTGCTTGCGTATGCAGAGCGATTGTGATTAGCAATATCCTTTTGGGGGTATATTTTTTTACTGGAGTGCAATCCCTCCAAAAATGCTGCAGGGACCAAAGATTGTGATTCACCTAATCGCCTAATCACAATCACTCCAGTGGGTTTGCCAGACATTCATTAGGCTAAAATCGCTGTAGCGCTCATAGCCTTTAAGGTGCAGCAAATGACTATTACAGATTACAGATGTAGTTACATACATAAGACCAGAAAACAAAGTACAACACTAGCATGCTCCATCACATATCCCTGTTGATCCAGAGGAAGGCAAAAAACCCTTACAAGGCATGGTCCAATTAGCCCCAAAAGGGAAAAAATTCCTTCCCGACTCCAGATGGCAATCAGATAAAATCCCTGGATCAACACCACTGGGCATTACCTAGTAATTATAGCCATGGATGTCTTTCAACGCAAGGAAAGCATCTAAGCCTCCTTTAAATGCACTTATAGCATTTGCCATAACTACTTCCTGTGGCAATGCATTCCACATCTTAATCACTCTTACTGTATAGAACCCTTTCCTAAATAAATGACTAAAACATTTTTCCTCCATGCGCAGATCATGTCCTCTAGTCCTTTAAGAAGGCCTATGGACAAAAAGCTCAAAAAAAGTTTTTATATTGCCCTCTTATGTATTTATACATGTTAATTAGATCCCCTCTAAGGCATCTTTTCTCCAGACTAAATAAACCCAGTTTATCTAACCTTTCTTGATAAGTGAGACCTTCCATCCCTCATATAAATTTTGTTGCCCATCTCTGCACCTGCTCTAAAACTGCAATATCTTTCCTGTAATGTGGTGCCCAGAACTGAATTCCATATTATAGATGTGGCCTTACTAAAGAGTTAAACAGGGGCAATATTATGATAGCATCTCAAGTTTTTATTTACCTTTTAATGCATCCCAAAATTTTATTGGGATGCAGCGGCATGGCATTGAATACGATTATTTAATATGTTGTCGATGAGTACTCCTAAGTCTTTCTCCAAGTTTGATGTCCCCAACTGTATCCCATTTATTGTGTATGGTGCTAGACCATTGGTACGACCAAAATGCATGACTTTACATTTTTCAACATTGAATTTCATCTGCCATGTATGTGCCCATATAGCCATCCTATCCAGATCCTGTTGCAATATGTCACTATCTTCCTGAGAGTTGATGATTCTGCACAATTTTGTATCATCTGCAAAAATAGCAACATTGCTTTCTACTGCATCGACTAGATCATTAATAAATACATTGAGGAGCACTGGACCCAGAACAGACCCCTGTGGGACCCCACTGCTAACAGTCACCCATTTTGAATATGATCCATTGACCACAACTCTTTATTTTTTGTCCATTAGCCAGTTCCCTATCCATGCACACAGACTCTTCCCCAGTCCTTGCAGCCTCAACTTTTACACCAGACTTTTGTGGGGAACAGTGTTGAATGCCTTTGCAAAGTCCAAGTATATCACATCTACAGCATTCCCAATATCCACATTAGTGTTCACTACCTCATAAAAGCTGAGCATGTTAGTCAAACAGGACCTTTCTTTAGTAAACCAATGCTGATGCTGAGAAATAAGATTATTTACTACTATGAAGTCTTGTATAGTATCTCTTAGTAACCCCTCAAATAGTTTGCATACAACTGATGTTAAGCTTACAGGCCTATAATTTCCTGGATCTGATTTGTGCCCTGCTTAAATAATGGGAACATGTGGGCTGTAAACCAATCTACTGGAACTCTGCCAGTTGAAAGAGAGTCACAAAAGATAAGATAAAGGGGTTTATCGATAACAACAATGCTTGTGCATTTTGAAAGTTTGTCATAATGGATCAAATCAGATCAACTGGTTCAACATCCCCAGTGTGTACAGATCTTTAAACAATCTTTCTGATACAGTCTATGGAACTTCCTCCTGCATTCTTCTTCATTTAACGATGCTATCGTTGGTAAGCTTCTTGCTGTTGTCCACATACAATCAGTCTTGCATTGGGTACTTAGCTTTATTCACATTAAAGCCAAACTCTAAGCCCAGATCTAAATATAGTAAGTGAGAGCTTAGTAAAAAAAAAGAGTGCCCACTGTCTAGATATACCTGATTGTGCCAAACAAGGCTTCTGTGGCTATAAATCCTGTTGAAAATATATGGATGCATTTCCTGAAGCTGTAAATCTGAAGCAGTCTCTGTTGGCAGGGCTACTACTATTTAGTTCAGTGTTATCATCTTGTACAGATTGCACAGGAGCAGAGCACTCAAAGAAGATTCTAAAGCTTTGTACACACCATAGATCGTGCTTGGCTGAGGTGGCTGGTTGGGGCTGCCCTGCCTAGAATCTTCTAGTGTTTGTATGGCGACCTGATGCATCAACGAAAGATCCATCTGGATCATCTTGGCCGAGCAAAGCCCAAGCCCACTGTTAAACATCTTACCTTCCCTCTCCTTCATCCTCTGCACTGTCTTCTCTCAGTACAATAAATGGCTGCTATGGGCATCCTGACCAGGTATCGTAAATGTGATTTATTTTACATTAGCCAATTAAAATTCTTCTGCAAAGATAAAATCAAACTATGAAGCTGATTTTATTTTTTAAATCTGAACTGAATTAAAGGGACTCCGAGCTCTGATTAAAAATAAAATTTGAACTTACCCGGGGCTTTCTCCATCCCAGCCCTGGTCGGGACGTCCCACGCCGGCCTCCTGGCTCTTCTCCCGGCGGCTGTCCGCATAGCGCGGACAGGCCGGGCCCCCGGGCGACACTGGCGAGTGTCGGGGCTTCTCCTTCCCTATATGTCACAAATGACATCACACGCCGGCCGCCGCGCGTCATGACGGCGGCCGGCGTGACAGCACGGCGCATGCGCGGTTTAATCGCCAGTGTCGCCCGGGGGCCCGGCCTGTCCGCGCTATGCGGACAGCCGCCGGGAGAAGAGCCAGGAGGCCGGCGTGGGACGTCCCGACCAGGGCTGGGATGGAGAAAGCCCCGGGTAAGTTCAAATTTTATTTTTAATCAGAGCTCGGAGTCCCTTTAAACTAAATTAAAACTTTAAAATTAAATAATCTGAGGGATAAAGCACTGATTACAAAGCTCTTACTGCTGCATATTGCCTTCAGGGTCCCTCCCGTTCCACATTTTAAATCTTTTTTTATTCACAGCATCCTAAAGGATTACTTGTGCCATGAAATAGTGCATTTGAACAGGGTGTGTTTGAGTTTCAAACCATGTATTCCTAGTGAAAGAAAGCACTCTTGCACATCTCTTTTCCATCTGGCACAAGTGCTTCCTTTTACTGGGCATGCGGGGTCCAGAACTGTCCAGTGTGTTGTGCTTGTGCATGGCCAAGAGTGCTTCCAGCCAAGAGGATTTGACTGTTTAGATATTAAAACCATGTAGAATGGGGAATGGGAGGGACCATGAAGGTAACGGACAGCAGTAAGACCTTCTCCATTAAGGGACACTGAAGTAAGAAGAATATGGAGGCTGCCATATTCATTTCCTTTTAAACAATACCAGTTGCCTGGCAGCTCTGTTGATCTATGTGGCTGCAGTAGTATCTCAATAACACCAGAAACAAGCATGCAGCTAATCTTGTCAGATCTGACAATAATGTCAGAAACATCTGATCTGCTACATGCTTGTTCAGGATCTAAGGCTAAAAGTATTAGAGGCAGAGGATCAGCAGGATAGCCAGGCAACTAGTATTGCTTAAAAGGAAATAAATATGGCAGCCTTCATATCCCTCACTTCAGTTGCCCTTTAAGTGCTTTATCCCAAATATTTTGTTTTAATTCAGTTCAGGTAAGCTTTAAAACAAGATTTCTTACAGAAGCATACATAGGACTTCACAAATTCTGATTCACTAACTGTTTAGTAGCGAGGGTCTGATGCGTAGCAGCTGGCACTTAATGCCGGACATGTTCATAGAATTACTTACGCTGTCCAGTGTTCTGCAGCAATCAGGCAAAAATCCTTACAGCAACATTCTACTATTTATTACTGGAAATGTAGGTAGTGCTCCATATTTTGTTCATTTAGGAAGACATCCAATTCCCTTTGAAAATGACTTACTGTGTATTTACTGGTAGAATTGGTTATTTTCTTCCAAGACAAACGAGTGCACTCAAGTCATGTGTGATGATGCTAAGGTGAATAATATTCCCCTAAATCTTGTGTATAGGCCATGCTATGTGTTTATAAAAGGTGATAGATCATTCCCCACTCCTTCTCAAAATTTAGTTAAAGAGAACCCGAGGTGTGTTTAAAGAATGTTATCTGCATACAGAGGCTGGATCTGCCTATACAGCCCAGCCTCTGTTGCTATCCCAAACCACACTAAGGTCCCCCTGCACTCTGCAATCCCTCATAAATCACAGCCGTGCTGTGAGGCTGTGTTTACATCTGTAGTGTCAGTCTCAGCTGCTCCCCGCCTCCTGCATAGCTCCGGTCCCTGCCCCCGTCCCTTCCCTCCAATCAGCAGGGAGGGAAGGGATGGAGGCGGGGACCGGAGTTCTACAGGAGGCGGGGAGAGCAGCAGACTGACACTATAGAGATAAACACAGCCAGCTCTGACAAGCTGTTTGTCAGCAGCGTGGCTGTGATTTATGAGGGATTGCAGAGTGCAGGGGGACCTTAGGGGGGTTTGGGATAGCAACAGAGGCTGGGCTGTATAGGCAGATCCATCCTCTGTATGCAGATAATATTCTTCAAACCCACCTCGGGTTCTCTTTAACACTGTTGTTATATTCCAATTGGACTAGTGCAGCACCCTCCACTGTGGTCTTTAGGCTAACTGATTGGCATCAGTACATGTCTTCCTGGTCTATGTCTCCTCTTTCTTCTAATATACTGCTCTCCTCCCGTCAGTCCCTCCACTGGCCACTTATCACACAAAGGACACAGTTCAAACATCTATCTCTTAAGGGGCCCATACACTTACCGATTTACCCGGCGATATACAGCCGATTCGATCACTGTGATCGAATCGGCTGTGAAATCGTCGCGCAAACGCTGACCGAACTATCGATTTCCGTCCAAAATTGATAGTTCCCGACGATTCCCGTCGTTCCATCCGTGCGGACGATTTCCCTCGATTGCCGGCGGGTCTGTAGTGCATCGATAGCGGTGCTCGAATGCCCGATGACCGACGCTAGCGGCAATACATTACCTGATCCGGCCGGCGCAAGTCCCCTGGTCTCCACTGTCTCTTCTCCCATGGGTTCCGGGTCCGGCTGGCTACTTCCTGTCCCGGCAGGAAGTTTAAACAGTAGAGCGCCCTCTACTTTTTAAACTTCCCCAGACAGGAAGTGAAACCAGCCGGTCTGAAACCAGAAGCCCAGAGTGGAGAAGAAGACAGCGGAGACCGGGGGACTTGCGCTGGCCAGATCAGATAATGTATACCAGAGGGGGGGGGGGGGGGGAGTTGGGGGGTGGCAGCTCCACAGATTGCGATCGGTTTCATGCTGAAATCGATTCACAGTCTGTTTGCAGTAAAGACAGCCATACGATCCCTCTCTATAAAAACAAGGAACACCAAGAGCCCCAATAGTGTAATATGTACTGGTAAATGGTTACTAGATAGAGTAAATATTAATACTTACAAACCAGGGTTACCATTAGGCAACCACTGTAAAAGCAGGTGGGGAGATTTTCCTGACCACACTCAGGAATAAGAAGTCACTCTCTGTATATGAGAAAAAGGGGGTTCAACCCTCCACCCAGGGTATATTATGCAGGAGAATAGAGGCGCCAAGAGGATAAAAGGAAGCTAAATGGGCTTAAAAACCAAATTCTTGATAAATAGAGGAGGTAGTGGTGGACTTACCTCCTCCAAGTAGACACACAATGACTGTAGTAGAGACAGTCAATATATTTTATTTATGAACTCCAAATATGCAACGCGTTTCGCAGGTTTGATCCCGCTTCATCAGGAGCCTGGCTCTTCTACTGACCACATATGCTATTGCTCCGTTGTTTTTGCCTGATGAAGCGGGATCAAACCTGCGAAATGCGTTGCATATTTGGAGTTCATGGAAAAAATATATCGCCTGTCTTTACTACAGTCGTTGTGTGTCTACTTGGAGGCGGTAAGTCCACCACTACCTCCTCTATTTACCAAGAATTTGGTTTTTAAGCTCAATTAGCTTCCTTTTATCCTCTTGGTGCTTCTGTTCTCCTGAATAATACGATACCTTTCGGATACCTTTCTGATCAGATTCGATCAGAGAGGGATCTATCTGTTGGTCGATCTGATGGCAAATCAACCAGTGTATGGCCACCTTTAAGTTACAAATACACAACAAATGTGCGTCATCTGAAATAATAATTCATTCATATTTCAGCTGACTATCTATTGTGTGTACTAGAGCCCCCTGAGTTACTGATCTGTCATTGTGTCTTCTTCAGTATCCAATAAGGGCACTTTTCCATGGGGGTGCTGTGTCCATTTGAGAAACTCGTATCCGTATCCCTTTGCCGTGCCATGCACGGCTATGGGGATTTAGATGAGTGCTGCAGAAAACTGTACCATGCATCATTTCTTTTTTTTTTTTTTTTGCCTACATGTAATTTGGATGCAGCCTATTCATTACTATAGGCTGCAATTCTGCATCTGAATTCATGAGGAACGCAGCTGTGATTTGCAGCTAGTGGAAATAGGTCCTAAGACACACACTACCGTGCTGCTTGTAGTTTACAGATTCCCTTTACCTTAATCCCCTTAGATTGTATGTTTTTGGATAGTGTCTCTTAGCATCTCCTGTTATTGTTGTATATACTCTATATTGCTGTATATTGCTATTGTTCTTATGTGCTTTGTATTTATTTACCATGTATGTATACTTTGTATGTATTTTATGGATTATCTAAAGTTACAGACTACCCAGCAAGCTCATAATGAACCAGAACTCCTAGGAGTGTGTAAGGGTCTACAAAGGACCAAAAAGCCCTCTTACTAACATGCAAAACATTATGCAAAACAAAGGAATATTCAGCAGTGATGCATCATGGGAGACATCAAATGCTCAAAGACACCTGAATTATCACAAATACCATCTGTTTTTAGAAGGCTATGAGATTTTCTGGCAGATTTACTGTCAGATTGATTATTTCCAACATGTCCGATCTGATTTCCGATTGATTTCCGATCATCTTCGGTTGATTTCCGACTGTTTTCCATTCACTTTTATCAGAAAATGATCCGGAATCATGGGAAATCAGATTGGACATGTTGGAAATAATCTATCTGATGGTAAATCTGCTAGAAAATCTCATAGTATGTACCTAGCATAACAGTACAGCCACACAGAAGACAGTAAAATGTTTCCCATTTGCATCTATGCCTCGTTCAATACAAACGAGAATCTTTCTACCTTTTAGAAGCTGCTATTGTTCTGCTTTTGTCTATCTGCATTTTTAGTCCTGAAGTTGAGTATTGGCTCCCAAGCACCACGCTGCACTATTTTATTACTTCTGGGACTGTTTGTATTAGTCAGTATCTTGTAGGTTAACTGTAGCAAAATAGTGTTTTTTGAGCCCTCTTGATAAAATTTATTCTTCAGGCGTTTACCATAAATAGCACAAGCAGTCGCATCATGTGATGGGATGTGATGAACCCACACATGGATGCTAAGAATTCAATAAAATTCCCTGAACACCGGAACTATGACCTTGGCAGAGGGATGATGTGGGAGACAAACATACAGATGGCGTGCTTTATACCCACACAATAAAGCTACGGACCACACTATACTGTGAATAACAATGCACACAGATTGGGATGGGCTTATAACCTTACTTACCTTCTACTGTATATTACCATTGTCTTTGCTTGATAAAAGTTGTGCAACATACACATAGTTTGTAAGGGTACCGATACCTCACAATCTAATCCCTTCCATAGTCATAGTTACATAGTTATTTTGGTTGAAAAAAGACATGCGTCCATCGAGTTCAACCAGTACAAAGTACAACACCAGCCTGCTCCCTCACATATCCCTGTTGATCCAGAGGAAGGTGAAAAACCCTTACAAGGCATGGTCCAATTAGCCCCAAAAGGGAAAAATTCCTTCATGACTCCAGATGGCAATCAGATAAAATCCCTGGATCAACATCATTAGGCATTACCTAGTAATTGTAGCCATGGATGTCTTTCAACGCAAGGAAAGCATCTAAGCCCCCTATATGTCTATGTATGTACAGTATCATGTAGTGTAAAGGCCCATACACACGTCGGATTTTTCCGAACGACGGGTCGTTTGAACGTCCCGTCGTTCAGTCATCCGTACACCAAATCGGGCGTGTGTACAGACTGTTGTTCGGGTGATAAGACTGATTTTGAGCGATCTGCCAGTCTTATCACCCGAACGACAGTCTGTACACACGCCCGTACGTTTTTCCGTCGTTCGGAAAAATCCGACGTGTGTATGGGCCTTAGGTCTCGTAGCCTAGGGCCAATGTTAGAGAGAGGCCTAGGGAACTTATCTGTTTGTTTTTTGCATTTGGGAGGAAACCAGAGTGCCTGGAGGAAACCCAGACAGGGAGAACATACAAACTCTGTGCACATAGTGCTCTGGCTGGGAATCAAACCAGCACCAGCTGCAAGGCGAGAGTGCTATATACTACACTATCATGATGTCCAATTCTTCAACAAGCATCAGGATCATCAAATTAAAATCAATTAAATGTCTTCTCCAAAATGACGTGTACAAAAAAAATTCAAAAATTAATTTTTAGTATAAGGTGCAATCCAGCTATAGTAAACTCCAAATATTTAGGAGTAATTATAGGTCCATATAAAGTGCAATGCAGCAACGAGAGAGTTCAAGCATCATTAATTTGTAAGTCAGTAATCAGTAATTATAGTTTAAACTAAGCATCCATAGTGACAGGTCTCTATTTTTAAACTCAGTGTGTCCATCATCTAGCTTTACAGTGCTGATAAAAAAAAGTTAAACAATCCTGTCACATACATGTGTAGACTGCTGTTATTGAGGAAGTGTCTGTAAATAATATGCAATCCCGTCACATACATGTGTCGACTGCTGTAATTGAGAAAATGTCTGTAAATAATATGCAATCCTGTCACATACATGTGTACACTGCTGTTATTGAGGAAGTGTCTGTAAATAATATGCAATCCTGTCACATACATGTGTAGACTGCTGTTATTGAGGAAGTGTCTGTAAATAATATGCAATCCTGTCACATACATGTGTAGACTGCTGTTATTGAGGAAGTGTCTGTAAATAATATGCAATCCTGTCACATACATGTGTAGACTGCTGTTATTGAAGAAGTGTCTGTAAATAATATGCAATCCTGTCACATACATGTGTAGACTGCTGTTATTGAGGAAATGTCTGTAAAAATATGCAATCCTGTCATATACATGTGTCGACTGCTGTTATTGAGGAAATGTCTGTAAATAATATGCATCCAATATGCAATCCTGTCACATACATGTGTAGACTGCTGTTGTTGAGGAAATGGCTGTAAATAATATGCAATCCTGTCACATACATGTGCAGACTGCTGTTATTGAGGAAGTGTCTGTAAATAATATGCAAATCTGTCACATACATGTGTACACTGCTGTTATTGAGGAAATGTCTGTAAATAATATGCAATCCTGTCACATACATGTATAGACTGCTGTTATTGATGAAATGTCTGTAAGTAATATGCAATCCTGTCACATACATGTATAGACTGCTGTTATTGAGGAAATGTCTGTAAGTAATATGCAATCCTGTCACATACATGTGTAGACTGCTGTTGTTGAGGAAATGTATGTAAATAATATGCAACCAGTGTGTCATCAGATCTATTCTGGTTAGCAAAATGAGTAATGCAAAATGAGTAATGCTTAATGGGATTATTCATCAGCGAGTTGTGTGATGGATCTGGCATATTTCACTTATTACTACACTTATCCCTTATAAGGTTGGGAATAGATGATGAGGTTTTTTTGGCAGATTTACAGTCCAATCGATTTTTTAATCAATATTCCAATCGATTTTCTGATCATTTTTCTAAACGATTTCCATTCTCTTCTATGAGAAAATCGATCAGAAAAACGATTGGGATCAAATCAAGCCATCTATCTGTCAAAAAAACTCATGGGGCCTGATTCACAAAGCGGTGCTAGCAGTTAGCACGCTGGTGAAAAGCCCTTTATCACGCCTAAACTCAGTTTAGGCATGATAAGTTTAGGTGTGATAAGTTTAGGTGTGATAAGTTTAGGCATGATAAGTTTAGGTGTAATAAGTTTAGGCATGATAAATTTAAGCACCAACTGCGTTAGCACCGCAGTGCACAGCTGATCAAAAGTTTTGCGCTAGCAAAGTCTGGTGCACTTTGCATAGAGTTTAATGTCGCTGCTTTGCGTGCGGGACTTTGCACGCTATCTACACTTACCTAAACTTATCACACCTAAACTTATCACACCTAAACTTATCACGCCTAAACTGGCTTTTCACCAGCATGGTGCAATGGTTATCATGCCTAAAGTCTCTAACTGGGTTAGCACCGCTTTGTCAATCGAGCCCATGGTGTATTCCCAGCATAAGTGTTAGGCCCAGCGCACACCAAAACCGCTAGCAGAGCTGCAAAACGCTAGCGGTTTTCGGAGAAGATTTCAGAGCGATTCTAGGCATGTTTAGAGCGGATTTCTAAACATGCCTAGCGAGTTTGGCTTCGTTTTTGTGTAGCAGATTACACAAATTGTTACAGTGAAAGCTGTACTGAACAGCTTCTGTAACAAAAACACCTGGCAAACCGCTCTGAAGTAGCGTTTTTCAGAGCGGTTTGCGTCTTTCCTTTACATTGAGGCAGAAATGCTTCTGCAAACCGCAAATGTGCAGCAGGAGGCACGTTTGCGGTTTGCTACAATCCTCAAACCGCCGGTGTGCACCATCTCATTGAGATACATTAACCAAGTGGTTTGACAGGCGGATGCGGCCGGCGGATCGCATCAAAAACCGCTCGGTGTGCACTGGGCCTTAGTGTACTTTTACTTAGGTTTGCTAAATTAGCTAACAAGGATCAGATATGAATGATGTATTTTAACTGCATTACCAATTTCAGCTTTATTTTAATTTCAAAAATACTTTATTGAAGAAGTAACAATTTACAATACAAAAAGCAAAATGTTGCATAATAGTGAGAGAAAGGAGATAAAATCCTGCATTGAAAAAAACAAACACCGGTCACAGTCACTATGGCGTGTGTCATTTGTAGAAGTCAGATGACAAAAGGTGTAAGCCATTGTATATTGTTTTTCCATATAAACATAGTTTTGGATTACTAATAGGTATGTTAGATGCTGGGTCCTCCTCTTCAATCTGCCCAGGGCTGCCATACCTTCTGGAATAGGGGTAGGGTGTCAATGATGGCAGCAAAGATTTTTTTAATTTATCATTGTAACATTTATACTGTCAAGGAGATTCTTTAAAGCACACCTGAAGTGTGAGGAATATGGAGGCTGATAAATATTTTTCCCTGCAAATTGCCTGTCCGTCCTTCTGATCCTCTGCCTCTAATTCTTTTAGCCATAGACCCTGAACAAGCGTGCAGATCAGATGTTTCTGACAAGATCAACTGCATGCTTGTTTCAGGTGTATGATTCAGAAACGACTGTCAGGCAACTGGTATTGTTTAAAAACAAATAAATATGGCAGCCACCATGTGCCTCTCACTTCAGGTTCCCTTTAAGCTCAGAGTAGAAGAATACCATTGGGCAACAATTCATGTTCTGGTTGTCACTGCTATAAACTGAATTTGTTTATGAATCATTATGATGTGGTTCAGCTGTCCAGGTTTATAACTTAGTAACAGGACCTTAGGTTCTTTAACCACTTGAGGACCGCAGTGTTAAACCCTCCTAAAGACCAGGCTATTTTTTACTTAATTGGCCACTGCAGCTTTAAGGCCAAGGTGCAGGGTCGCACAACGCAGCACACAAGTAATCCCCCCCTTTTCCCCCCACCAACAGAGCTCTCTGTTGGTGGGGTCTGATTGCTCCACAGTTGTTTATTTTTTTTTATATAAATTTTTTTTTATTTATTTTTTAATAAATTTGCCTTTTTTTTTTAAATTTCTCTTCCCCTGCACCCTCCCTCCCCCCGCCAGCCAATCAGCGTGATCGGCTTTCATAGGCTTCAGCCTATGATCAGCCTATGATGGCCGATCACTCTCCAGCATATGGAGGGGACAGCCGTGTCACACGGCTGTCCCCGGTACAGCGCTGCTGCCGATTGCAGCGCTGTACATGTAAATACGCCGTCTAACAGTCTCCCGAGCGACGATTGCCTCTCGGAGACTGAAGACGGGGTGGGGAGGAGCTCCGCTCCCCAAGCAGGAGATGCGCACGCAGCCTGCGCGCAATCTCCTGCTATGCAGAGCCCCAGGACTTGACGCCAATTGGCGTTAGGCGGTCCTGGGGCTGCCGCCATGCCCTTTGGTGTGGGGCGGTCGGCAGGCAGTTAATAATCACTATTAATTACAGCTTGGATGATACAAAAGAACTGTACCTTGAACCAGAGACAGTGGGAGCCAAGTGTGTGTTGTATATTATGATGGGTGTAAAGTGAACGTTTTAATAGAATTTTACTCAAAAAATAAGGTTGCTACATAGGGCAACCAACCAATAAGACATGTGGAGAAAACAAGCCTCTTACTCGGGTATACGGGTCTCTCTGAGTAGAGTGGCTTTCTTGAAAAAAGGGAATCTTGCTGCCAGCACCACTTGGGCTGGCAGATTATTGACCTCCTATTGAGGTTGCAGACACAACGGGGGAAAAGAGGCACCAAGGGACTATAAATATATTAAAAACAATAACATTTGAAAAAAGCAAGATGCCTTACCACAAAGATGACTCAAATTTTAAGTGTATAAACAGGAAATGGTATGTGCATAATGGCAACGCGTTTCATGAATACTTTAACTTAGGACTTAAAAAAGGCCAAAAATTCAGTGCCAGATGTAATCTGTAGCCAAATATTGAGAGGCTACAGATAACGACTGGCACTTGTTGACCTCAGGAAGTGAGCCCCAGGTATGGTAACCACATACTGTATGTTTGTTCCAGTTCAGGTGTGCTTTAAGTATACATACTTTAAAGAATATTCACTACCAATGTACCCAGAGAAAACAGTAAAGGGTGAACCCGAGTAGCCTTACTGTTGCTCTCCTCTGTTTTTCTGCACTTACATCCCTTCAGGGTTATCCATAGCCCCCTTGTGATTGCACACACCACTCAATTCTGTGGGCACTTTCATCCACAGGCACAACCCCTGAATGAAAAGGTGGGAAATGAAAAGGTGGGAATGAAAAGGTGGGATGTAAGTGATGTCACATGGGGAGAGGAGGCAGACAACATGGCACTTTAGCTTGGCCTTTTTTGGGGGACATTCACATCCACAGACAGAACAAAATGTTTTTTAGATAAGTATGTCGTGTCATACTAATTACTAACTCTCTCCCCCATCCCCCCAATTAACTGTTTTACCTATACACATCATGCTTCTCTGCCAACAAGGTAAGTAAACTAAAGCTGGTTAAGCATAGGTGTACTTTATGGAGCAGAGATCTTGTTTCCTCAATTTATGATTCTGAAAATGTAAATGGTGTTTTTACCTGCTGACATCTCTGGGTGGAATACCCCTTTATTTCTGATCATTTGCCCCTTTACAGTTGGATACATGGTTTATTCAGGGCAAATCTATTATGATAATCTTCTTGCAGCCTGCCATGTTCTAAGTCAAAATAATTGGGCAGGGACGTCTTTATTTGAACATGATCTTGCTCTGCAGTTGCCTGAGTCATAACTCACACACCCTAGGTGTATTGCAGTAGCCAAATAAAGCACTCCCTTTTGTGCTCTAATTCAATGCCCTGAATGTCATGCTGCTTTGCTTTTTGGAAAGGGGAGACAGGAAGACTTATAATCCGCAGACACAAGCCATGCGGCTTATGCAACCTTGTCTATTGTGTGCAGAGCACACTAAAGCCAGCCTGCTTGACTTAGATCACTGATTACTGTTATGTTTATGTCGTATTGTCTCCTCTGGAAAATGGCTTTAAATGAGGTTTACTTAGTGAACAGAATTTTAAGAGGGAGGGAAGAAAGGAGGAGGAAAGTGAAATGGGAAGCAGAAAATGAAGACGGAAGTAAGAAAAAAATACAAACCAGTGTATATTTTCCAATATTAGAAATAATATTTCTACCTCTTACGTTTACCACCTCAGCTCTTACGTTCCCAACCCTGTGTGGAAGGGACGTCTTTGATCTCTGTGGGCTGTGCCAGAGGGAGCCGGTAGCATAACCCCAATTGTCCCGATTTGGCCGGGACTGATCTGGGTTCGGAGGTATGGTGCAGAATGCCACGATACCCCCTGTTGTGTCCAAGCAAGCTACCCGACCTGTGTTCCCTCAGTATAACACAGCTAGAAGCCTTGATTCTCTGGCTTGCTCTGCCGGAGCATACACTTTCCACCAGGGATACCACCAGGGATACCAAACCCACAATGTGTAAATTTAGATCCAATGTCAGAAACACAACAAGCAGTGGGTCTACGGGACCGGAAAAAATGGGGATACACGGGACACAAGAGGGGAAAGCCACAACATCAGTGGTGAGTGATACCCCCCCTCTGGGGGATTCGGCTAGCACCATGCGGATTGTTAATTTGTCCACCTATCCACTATCGCCAACACAATTATCACTATTATCCAAAGGGTTATCATATGTACCAACATCAAGGTACAATGCTTTTGAATGGGTGAAAGACATTCATCTGTTTGCCCGCAAATTGGCCCTTATCAAAGTATTTGAGTCAAAAGATGCTAAAGAGAGAAAGACCATGAAGAGTGAGAGGGAAGCCCTTGAGGCTTTGGAGGATCTACTTAAAGAGAATGAACAGGGTATATCTGAAATAGTGCCACCTAGTGGCCAAAAGAAAAAGAGTACTTTCTGCCCTTCCCTGACACAATACTCACAAATTAGCACCTTTGTAGAAATGGTCACACGTGCACTGAGACAGCTTGAGATTGATACATATTACCAGCCGTTGCATGATAACCTTGATCATAAAGAAAGACTGGCTCTTGAAGAACTGAGAAAGAATGACAAATTGGTGATAAAACCCGCTGACAAGGGGGGAAATATAGTGGTGATGGACATTAATCTGTACGAACATATGTGCATGGAATTATTGGGGGACCAACGTCAGTATAAACAGTTATCAAGTAACCCCCTTACGAACCATCAAGCAGAGTTACAGAAACTTCTAAGGAACAGACTTGACAATGGAGGTCTTGACCCTGAGGACTATGAACGTCTTATTAAATCAACGGAACATCCGGTAATGGCAGTGTTTTATGCCCTCCCAAAGATACATAAAGATGGGTTTCCACCACCAGGGAGACCCATCGTATCAGGGAGGGAAAGTCTTACGGACACTAGTAGCCAGTATATTGACAAATTTCTCCGACCATTTGTTGAGTCCTTGCCTTCATACTTAAAGGACACCAAGGATGTCTTGATGAGATTACAAGATCTTACAGTGTCACCTGACACTCTACTTGCCAGTATTGACGTAGAAGCCCTGTATAGTAACATCCAGCACGATCTGGGCATTAAGGCAGTACAGTATTTTTTGACAGCAAGGGGGACCCATATGAGAGAACACAATGTGACCATCATAAGTTTGCTATCCTTTATACTCACCCATAACATCTTTTGGTTTGGGGGGCGGACCTACCACCAGCTCAGGGGCAGTGCTATGGGGACGGCTTGCGCCCCCTCATATGCCAATCTGTTCCTGGGCTGGTGGGAGGATACAGTGGTCTTTGTG
Source organism: Hyperolius riggenbachi (assembly GCF_040937935.1). NCBI lineage: Eukaryota > Metazoa > Chordata > Amphibia > Anura > Hyperoliidae > Hyperolius > Hyperolius riggenbachi. The sequence continues at coordinate 225,383,888 of NC_090651.1, read as the reverse complement.
GAAGATCTCGAATTCTATACGGCGCACATAACTTACTGGGGTCGCTTTATTGACGACATTGTGATACTGTGGGAAGGATCTCGTGATCTATTTGTTGATTTTGTATCCATATTGAACAACAATCAGATTGGGATGAAATTTACATATGAAATAAGCAATACACATATCAACTTCCTGGATCTGACTATCAAAAAAGATAGCATAGGAAGAATTGAAACAGATATATTTCGTAAACCCACTGCAACCAACTCCCTACTCAAATGGGACAGTTCTCATCCCAAATCACTCAGAACCAGTATCCCCATCGGTCAGTTTCTTCGGGCTCGCAGAAACTGTTCCAGTGAACCGGTATTCGAACAAGAATGTGCGCAGTTAACTAGGAGATTCAGACAGAGAGGATTCCCAGACCAAGTAATAGAGAAGGCATATAGACGTGCAAAGAATACCCCAAGACAACAGACATTGGAAAATACCCCCAAAGCGACCAGCAAAACCAGTTATGAGCCACAACGCACACCACCACGATTAGTGGGTACGTTCACTGAGCATTCTCATACTGTGTTTGAAATAGTGAAGCACTATTGGCCAATCTTGATTAAAGATAAGGACCTCTCCAGATTCTTGACCTCACATCCCTCTATTACATATAGGAGAGCACCTAACTTGAGAGACATTCTAGTCCATAGTACATTTTCAAAAACTCCAGTTCATAACACCACTTGGCTGCCAACCAAACCCAATGGATCTTTTCACTGCGGGAAATGCAAAGCATGTAAATACATGCCTACGATTAAGAAATTTACAGCCCCTCGCAGTGGACGGTCGTTTGAAATTAGGTCTTTCATCACATGCGACACTAAAGCAGTGGTTTACGCCGCCAGTTGCAGATGTGATATGCTATATGTAGGGAAGACTACAAGAGCACTCAAAGAAAGGGTTTTGGAGCATATAGGTGACATCAAACATAAAAATGATACAGCCATAGCAAGACACATGAACCTGATGCACCCCCACTCCAGATTTGATATCAGGTTCTGGGGAGTACAACACTGGAGGAAGAGCATTAGAGGAGGTAATCTGGATAGGAAACTAACGCAAATTGAATCTCAGTGGATATATCGTCTGGACACAATAGCACCGAACGGGCTGAATGAGGAGTTTAATTTAGCCTGTTTTTTATAATAATTCTTCCAAAAACATTTTTACAACAGTATAATGCATACAATTTCTCTGCTGCTCATGCAATATTGATGCTGCACTAATTTTTTATGTGGCCCCGACAGCTATGCCTTATATGCTGTCCTCTGCATAGCGCAGTGAGATATACATGCGGGCACCACGTCAATACATCTACCACTAATAGGAAAGGTCAAGTACCAACCATGTTGTTAGCATCAACTAGGGATGGGTGCCTCAACCCACCATCTATAAGCATGTGCATAGGGCTATATGGACATGTTCTGACTAGAAGTCCAACGGTCCCCTATGGTGTATGTATATATAAAATTGTATTAAACTGTATAAAAATAGAACAATGTGTCTTGGACACATTTATTTGATAAACTATACAAGTATAGAAAGAAACATAGTGACATGCACACAATGCATGGACACACTGGCATTTAACTGAGGTGGCATGGTGTGTCAACAGTCCATGAGTATGAGTCTGAAAGGTTGGCAGGCACAAAAGATGCAATTGGTGTTTTACCACATTTAGAGCCCAGTGGTGTTACTGTCATGATAAAGACATACACTGAGTGGCGCTGAAGCACGCATTCTGGCGCTGGTAATATGCATAATCACTGCTTGCACAATCTATACCAAGTGCCATTATAGGGCCACACACTGGGTGGCGCATGCGTACGCATCATGACGTGAGGATGGATACATCACCACCGTTATGAGCATGCGTCCCCAGGTTACCATGGCACATGTTTATGTGGATGACGCTGAGAGGCGGACGCGCCTCTGACATCACGCGAGGTCGCGTCCCTGGTTACCATGGATGCGGCGCGCCCGGATGTGACGCCCCCGTCTGCCGGATGTACCAATTAGTCACCACAATGGCGGCGAGTGCACGCCCTAACGCCGTCCACGCTCGACACAGGGCCTGTAATGGATTGCCATTTAGACACACTGCGATTGAATTATGCCATTGAATCAGCATACTGCATAACATACAGGTATCCGCCCACGTGGGTGGTCTAATTTTCCTCAGAGTATTTAAACAAGCACCGAATAGGGTGCTACAGCTCTAACTGGGGCCTTTTGCTGGGGGAATTTTTGTTGGTGGGGGTTGCACTGTTTGCAATTGTATATATGTATAGCACTTCTTTGAAAAAGCCGTTAGGGTGAAACATGTCAGAATCATTATATACCAGCACTTTGTAAATATAGCACTTCACAAATATCCTCTAGCAGCCATAGGTGACAGATTGTGTACAACTCTAACTATGCAGGTCTGGTGCACCAGGTCACTATGACTGAGCAATAGTATCACAATCGTCCCCTTTGTTGTGTGAGATTAACAACCATATGTGGAATAGCTACACCACTGAGACTAATTGCCTGAGTGGGGGATAAGCGAAGACCTCCACTGGTACTGGTTACTGATTGAAACCTATATCTCCACAATTAGGGTCGCCTTATGTGGGCACTCTAATATGACTATTTGTCCATTTGAATAGGAGCCACAAACTCTGTTATTCTTCTATAGGGACTGTCCTTACGGACTCAGTGTTGAATTGCTCTGCCGGAGTCCAGCGCTATGCGCCTCCCTCTCACCCTCACACCACGCTCTAGTGCTGTTACATGTAATCATGCGACACAGGAGAATCCGGTACTAGAGTGGAGCGGAAGGACACACAGTGCTGGACTCCGGTGGAGCAGATTAGAGAAGCAAGGCTTCCAGCTGCGCTATACTCTGCAATTTCATTTACTGAGGCTGGGGGAGCACATGTTAGAGGGAGGACACTAAACAACACCAGGGAAGCTATATTAGGGAGGGGGACCACTAAACAATGCCAGAGAAGTCATATTGGGGAGAGGGAGAGTCATTAAACACCACAAGAGGAACTATATTGGGGAAGGAGGGGGGCACTAAACACAGCCAAGGTAGTTATATGGGGTAGGGAAGGGGGGAAGCACTAGGCGCCAGGGAAGTTTTATTGGGGAGGGAGGGGTAAACACTAGACACCAGGGAACTATATATGGATGGCAGCGGAAGCACTAGACACCAGAGAACTGTATGGGGGGAGGGGGGGCATGTAACAGGAGCGGGATTTAGAGTACCTGTTTGCTGGCTTGAAAAGTTGCGAACGACCCATCACTACCTTCCACTGCTCTGTGAGAGTGAAGACCCAACCGATACCCTGTCCCATCAAATCTGCCTGGCTCTCCCTATTGGCTGCCTGGCTCTCGTTAAAGGCTGTCTGTCAAATCTACCCCACGGAGAGAGCATGGAAATAGTGAGTTACCGGCTGCCATGAGCTGGAGAAAAATACTGAACACTTTTTTGTCCGGTCTACCGAATGCAGAAATTTTTGTGAGTTGCAATTTCTTGACATTTCCTGAGGCATTTACAGCAAAAGTCTGTAATTTACCACACTAGTCAGTAATATTAATATGCTGTAAGGTAATAGGTTTAGTGAATGGTAATTTGGGAAGGTGTTTGGTAAAATAAGCTGTTTTCAGCATTACTGAATGTGGTAATGCTTTGTGAATAGAGCCCAATGAATTAAAATGTTTGTTTACAATATTCATTTATAGATTATTTAGTCAGTGTTTTCCCATTGTAAAATCTCCCCTCTCCCTGATTTATGCTCTGACATTTAACACTATAAATGACATTTAACACTGGTGGTGACATCTTTAGTCCTGCCATGTGATCTGTACGGATTGTTCGTTACTGAGAGTTCTACGACCCAGAGGGAGATATTGCTTGCTTGGCAGTTGGAAAATGCTGTCATTTCCTACAATGCAACAAGGTTCACCGACAGAAAACTGTCAGGACCAAGGTCATGACATCACACTGTGGGAAGGGTATGAATGCAGCACCAGCCATACAGAACCCCCTCCCCCTTAAAGAACCAGTGGTGCTCACCGCCAGGTCGTGATCACGCTTACGCGTGGATTCACGACCATTTTGACGCATTCCGCCTCGGACACGCTAAGCCGTGAATAGATTTTCAACCACGAAAATCTGCTTCGGCTACGCGTGAATGCGGACAGAAATCCGCATTCACGCTCGTGAAACCCGGGGCTGAAGTCGTGGTTTGCGGAAATGCGTCAAACTATGCGGAAGTGACACATTGCAGGCCAATCAGAGTGCCCCAGCCAGGCCCTAGCAACCAATCACAGGAGGGGAGCTATGCCCTCCCCTCCTGAATATAAAGCGGCGGCCATGATGGAAAAGCTCTGTCCTTGCTACTAGACTGTGGTGCTGAGAGGATTATCTCCAGGCCATTGTTGTTTGAGCAAGTGCATTTATTGTGTTAAAAACAAACCATTTTTTTTGCTAACACTGCTCTTATACTGTACACAGTTAGCTAGTCAGTGAGTGATTGCTGTAGTTAGTTGTAGTCAGTGTAGTGTAGTGGGAGTGTGGGAGTCTAGTGATTATTTAACTGTGTGTAGTGCTGTGCAGGCAGGTTCAGTGCTGCAGTGTAGTGGGAGTGGGGATTATCTGTGTGTAGAGTGCAGGCAGGCAGGTTAGTGCAGCTGCAGTGTTCACTTGTATATTCCAGTGACAGTTATACACTTGTACTATTTGCAGGCAGCCAGTCACACCGCCGGCGCCGCCACTCTCTGCCAGCGCTGTTCATTCATTCTGTCAGTGACCTTGTGTAGTGCCCAGTGCCCACTGCTCGCTCGCTCGCTGGCATATGAGCATCTCATTACACAGTGTGACATCCTTGTGTGCCCACTGCATCCTTCAGTGACCTAGTTGTATATCCAGTGCCCACTGCTGTGCCCACTGCATCCTTCAGTGACCTTGTACTGTGGCCACTGCATCCTTCAGTGACCTAGTTGTATATCCAGTGCCCACTGCTGTGCCCACTGCATCCTTCAGTGACCTTGTACTGTGCCCACTGCATCCTTCAGTGACCTTGTACTGTGCCCACTGCATCCTTCAGTGACCTTGTACTGTGCCCACTGCATCCTTCAGTGACCTTGTACTGTGGCCACTGCATCCTTCAGTGACCTAGTTGTATATCCAGTGCCCACTGCTGTGCCCACTGCATCCTTCAGTGACCTTGTACTGTGGCCACTGCATCCTTCAGTGACCTAGTTGTATATCCAGTGCCCACTGCTGTGCCCACTGCATCCTTCAGTGACCTTGTACTGTGCCCACTGCATCCTTCAGTGACCTAGTTGTATATCCAGTGCCCACTGCTGTGCCCACTGCATTCTTCAGTGACCTTGTACTGTGGCCACTGCATCCTTCAGTGACCTTGTACTGTGCCCACTGCATCCTTCAGTGACCTTGTACTGTGCCCACTGCATCCTTCAGTGACCTTGTACTGTGGCCACTGCATCCTTCAGTGACCTAGTTGTATATCCAGTGCCCACTGCATCCTTCAGTGACCTTGTACTGTGGCCACTGCATCCTTCAGTGACCTAGTTGTATATCCAGTGCCCACTGCTGTGCCCACTGCATCCTTCAGTGACCTTGTACTGTGGCCGCTGCATCCTTCAGTGACCTTGTGCTGTGCCCACTGCATCCTTCAGTGACCTTGTACTGTGCCCACTGCATCCAGTGATTCATTACTAGCAACATGTCTGGCAGGGTTTCGCGGGGTGAGAGGAAAGGGAGTTCAATTGCCTCAGCCACTTCTGGGACTGCTCCACGTCCAGGGAGAGGACGCCCAGCTGTACGTGGTCGTGATGCAGCAGAAAAGGGGGCAGCAAAGCCTGGGCCGAGTCAGCGGACGCCATTGTCCAAATATTTTAAAGTTTCTGGTCCCCGTGTGGTGGTTGAGCAAATGGAACCTGACGTACTCATGGACATCATGACTTCCTCCCAGACCTCTACTGTGAGCACCACTCCAAGCAGTAGCAGCAGCAGCCAACATCCCACGCTTGTTGTGACATCCACCCCAGCACCCACTGGTCAGCAGCCCTCCCAGGATGACAGCGTTCTGTCCCTCAGTCCGGCATCTGGGAACTAGTGTTGGGCGAACATCTAGATGTTCGGGTTCGGGCCGAACAGGCCGAACATGGCCGCGATGTTCGGGTGTTCGACCCGAACTCCGAACATAATGGAAGTCAATGGGGACCTGAACTTTTGTGCTTTGTAAAGCCTCCTTACATGCTACATACCCCAAATTTACAGGGTATGTGCACCTTGGGAGTGGGTACAAGAGGAAATTTTTTTTTAGCAAAAAGAGGTTATAGTTTTTGAGAAAATCGATTTTAAAGTTTCAAAGGGAAAACTGTCTTTTAAATGCGGGAAATGTCTGTTTTCTTTGCACAGGTAACATGCTTTTTGTCGGCAAGCAGTCATAAATGTAATACATATAAGAGGTTCCAGGAAAAGGGACCGGTAACGCTAACCCAGCAGCAGCACACGTGATGGAACAGGAGGAGGGTGGCGCAGGAGGAGAAGGCCACGCTTTGTGAGACACAACAACCCAGGCCTTGCATGAGGACAAGAAGCGTGCGGATAGCATGCTTTGTACCGCCATGCAGTCATAAATGTAATAAAGATAAGTGGTTCAATAAACAGGGACCACGCGGCAACGCTAACCCAGCAGCAGCAGACGTGATGGAACAGGAGGAGGCGCAGGAGGAGAAGGCCACGCTTTGTGAGACACAACAACCCAGGCCTTGCATGAGGACAAGAAGCGTGCAGATAGCATGCTTTGTACCGCCATGCAGTCATAAATGTAATAAAGATAAGTGGTTCAATAAACAGGGACCACGCGGCAACGCTAACCCAGCAGCAGCAGACGTGATGGAACAGGAGGAGGCGCAGGAGGAGAAGGCCACGCTTTGTGAGACACAACAACCCAGGCCTTGCATGAGGACAAGAAGCGTGCGGATAGCATGCTTTGTACCGCCATGCAGTCATAAATGTAATAAAGATAAGTGGTTCAATAAACAGGGACCACGCGGCAACGCTAACCCAGCAGCAGCAGACGTGATGGAACAGGAGGAGGCGCAGGAGGAGACGGCCACGCTTTGTGAGACACAACAACCCAGGCCTTGCATGAGGACAAGAAGCGTGCGGATAGCATGCTTTGTACCGCCATGCAGTCATAAATGTAATAAAGATAAGTGGTTCAATAAACAGGGACCGGCAACGCTAACCCAGCAGCAGCACACGTGATGGAACAGGAGCAGGCGCAGGAGGAGAAGGCTATGCTTTTTGAGACACAACAACCCAGGCCTTGCATGAGGACAAAAAGCGTGCGGATATAGCAGCAATGCTTTTTGCCGCCATGCAGTCATAAATGTAATACAGATGAGAGGTTCAATAAACAGGGACCGGAAACGCTACACCATCCCAGATGTTCATTGGTCATGTTACTTGGTTGGGGTCCTGGAGTGTTGCGTAGTCGTTTCCAATCCAGGATTGATTCATTTTAATTTGAGTCAGACGGTCTGCATTTTCTGTGGAGAGGCGGATACGCCGATCTGTGACGATGCCTCCGGCAGCACTGAAACAGCGTTCCGACATAACGCTGGCTGCCGGGCAAGCCAGCACCTCTATTGCGTACATTGCCAGTTCGTGCCAGGTGTCTAGCTTCGATACCCAATAGTTGAAGGGTGCAGATGGATTGTTCGACACAGCTACGTCATCTGACATGTAGTCCTTGACCATCTTCTCCAGGCGATCGGTGTTGGAGGTGGATCTGCACGCTTCCTGTTCAGTGGGCTGCTGCTGCATGGGTGTCAGAAAATTTTCCCACTCCAAGGACACTGCCGATACCATTCCCTTTTGGGCACTAGCTGCGGCTTGCGTTGTTTGCTGCCCTCCTGGTCGTCCTGGGTTTGCGGAAGTCAGTCTGTCGGCGTACAACTGGCTAGAGGAGGGGGAGGATGTCAATCTCCTCTCTAAAGTCTCCACAAGGGCCTGCTGGTATTCTTCCATTTTGACCTGTCTGACTCTTTCTTCAAGCAGTTTTGGAACATTGTGTTTGTACCGTGGATCCAGAAGGGTATAAACCCAGTAATTGGTGTTGTCCAGAATGCGCACAATGCGTGGGTCGCGTTCAATGCAGTCTAGCATGAATTGAGCCATGTGTGCAAGAGTCCTACCAGAATCCTCATCATCCTCTTGTGAGCGTTGTGATAGTTGTTGTGATGCATCATAGTCGTCACCTTCCTCCTGGTCTGCTTCTGCTGACCATTCGCGCTGAATTGTGGAAGTCCAACGTGCACCGCTCTGGCCCTCGTCAGTGGTGGCATGAAATTCCTGCTCCAACTCCAGCTGTTCCTCCTCCTCTTCTTCGTCATAGCTGCTGGGGCCAGCGTTCCCTGAGGCGGATGGCCTGATGTTGGTACCATCACGCTGATCGTTTTCTCCTTCAGATTCCACCAGTTGCATCATGACAGCTGTTTCCTTGATTTTCAACATTGACCTCTTCAGTAAACACAGCAGTGGTATGGTAATGCTGACTGAAGAGTTGTCACTGCTCACAAGCAACGTGGATTGCTCAAAATTTTGGAGGACTTGGCAGAGGTCCAACATGTTGGCCCAATCGGATCCACAGAAGCTTGGCAGCTGTCCGGATGCGCCTCGGTACTGCGCCGTCATGTACTGGACCACTGCACTCTTCTGCTCACAAAAGCGTGCTAGCATGTGCAGCGTAGAATTCCAGCGCGTAGGGACATCACACAGCAAGCGATGGTGGGGGAGATTGAAGCGCTCCTGCATCTTGGCGAGTGCCCCCGAAGCAGTACTGGAATTTCTACAATGTTTGGCCACTCGACGCACCTTCAACAGAAGATCGGCCACGCCTGGGTATGTCCTCAGGAACCGCTGAACTACTAGGTTCATCACGTGCGCCAGGCAAGGGATGTGTGTCAGCTTAGCCAACCTTAAAGCGCGAATGAGATTACTCCCATTATCACACACAACCATGCCCGGTTTCAAGTCCAGCGGTGCCAGCCACAAATCCGTCTGTTCCTTTATTCCCTTCCAAATTTCCTCCCCTGTGTGCTGCTTATCCCCAAGGCAGATCAGCTTCAGCAACGCTTGCTGACGCATGCCAACAGCTGTGCTGCACTGCTTCCACGATCCTACTGCTGCTGGGTTAGCGTTTCCGGATGAGGTACAGCTTTGAGATGCGTTGGAGGAGAAGGAGTCAGAGAGGTAGGTGCTGCTGTTGTTATCCAGTGGGAGGGACGGCGGTGCAGCTGTTTGCGGCGTGGGCAACACCCGCGCCGTAGCAGGTGAGGAATCGCTGCCAGGCTCCACAAGGTTCACCCAGTGCGCGGTAAGGGAGATGTATCGACCCTGGCCGAACGCACTCGTCCAAGTGTCAGTGGTGAGGTGAACCTTGCAGGCAACAGCATTCTTCAAGCTTCGGGTTATTTTGCTGACCACGTGCTCATGCAACTCAGGCACTGCAGAGCGCGCAAAGTGGTAGCGGCTGGGAACCACGTAACGTGGGATGGCCACTGACATCATGCCCTTGAAGCTGTTTGTCTCCACCACTCGATATGGCAGCATTTCGCAGGCCAGAAGCTTGGCTATGCTGGCTGTTACTGCCACGGCCCGGGGGTCATTTGCTGGCAATTTCCTCTTGCGCTCAAACATCTCCGACACAGACAACTGAACCGTAGCGCTGCACACGGAAGGGCTGTTGGTTGTTGTGTTTGATGAACACTGGGAGACCTCAAGAGCACTACTCCGGAAAGTGACAGTGTCAGCGTCGTCTGATGTTTGTGAATGTTGTGAACCACGCAATGGCTGGGCTACTGCTGTTGCTGAGGCGGGTCTGGTGGTGAGTCTGGTGAACCCAAGGGAGGCAGTGTTGCTGGTACCCGGTCCTGCCGCGTTTGCCCACAGAGTGGGATGTTTGGATAGCATGTGGCGGCTCATGCTGGTGGTGGAGAGGTTGTTAATACTTTTCCCCCTGCTCAGGCGAGTCTTGCACACCTTGCAAATCGCCATGGTAACATCCTCAGTGCAGTCTTCAAAGAAAGCCCAGACTTTGGAGCACCTGCCTCCTTGCTGGCGATTTCTGTTTCCTCCTCTTTTGCCTCTCACTCTAACTTCCACGCTTGTGGTGCCTGAAATTGCGCGCCGCCTACCTTGTGGCACAAGGCGAACTCGTGCAGCAGTGGGTTCTTCAACAGACTCATCTGTGCTGCTGCTACGACGGCGATGTTCTCGTTCACAAATAAAATCTGGGTCTCTGTCCACATTGTCCATACCCTCCTCTTCCATCTCCTCAAACTCGTCATATGTCATTGTGGGGGGCCGCCGCCGTGGAGTAGAGCTCCCCAGAACAACCTCTGCGCAGCTCACTCCAACGTCGTCTTCCAGATCTTGTCGGCCGACCTCCTGCAATTGCAACCCCTCCTGCCCAACTTGCTCTGGGATTTGGGTTTCCGAGTCCTACTCGGACTCGCCTTGTATTTCAGTGCGCGGTGCATTTCCCACAGTTAATGGTTGTGAATCCGGGCACAACATTTCTGGCTGTTCCTCCATTGACCTTTCATAGGTGGAAGTTTGTTGGGCTGGGAATAGCTCCTGCGAATACCCCATTGTGTCCTGAGGTAATTCATAGGACTGGTTATCTGGCAGTTGTGTGCGTGGTGTCGCTGCCGGTTGTGTCAGCTTTGTGCCCACTGGCTCCTTGTAACTGGCTGAGGACTCGGACCTCGTGCGTGATGTGCTGGTGCTGCTTAACCCACTGCTGGACGCTTGAGAGGTCATCCAAGTAATTATCTGGTCCTGTTCTTTTGGATTTGTGAGGGTTGTTGTCCTGGACAACATGGGCGGTATTGAGTGGGTTTTCTTGGGTGCTCCCCTGTGGCCTGTACGTGAACCGTCAGGGGAAACACCTCTTCCCTTGCCCCTTCCTCTTTCACCGGATTTCTTCCTCATTTCACTTATCCTTACAGTACACGCTGACTGGCAGCAGTACAGTGGCAGTACAGAAATGCTATACAGTACCACTATTCCCAGCAGCGACACAGAGCACAATGCTATACAGTGGCGGGTGAGCGGTGTACTACTGTTCCCAGGCCCAGCAGACACAGAGTGGAAGTAAACACAATGCTATATAGTCTGGCTGAGCGGTGTACACAGAGTGGCAGTACACACAATGCTATATAGTCTGGCTAAGCCGTGTACACAGAGTGTCAGAAAACACAATGCTATATATAGCGTGGCTGAGCGAGGTGCACAGTGGCAGTACACACAATGCTATATATAGCGTGGCTGAGCGAGGTGCACAGTGGCAGTACACACAATGCTATATATAGCGTGGCTGAGCGAGGTGCACAGTGGCAGTACACACAATGCTATATTAGTCAGGCTAAGCCGTGTACACAGAGTGTCAGAAAACACAATGCTATATATATAGCGTGGCTGAGCGAGGTGCACAGTGGCAGTACACACAATGCTATATATAGCGTGGCTGAGCGAGGTGCACAGTGACAGTACACACAATGCTATATATAGCGTGGCTGAGCGAGGTGCACAGTGGCAGTACACACAATGCTATATTAGTCAGGCTAAGCCGTGTACACAGAGTGTCAGAAAACACAATGCTATATATATAGCGTGGCTGAGCGAGGTGCACAGTGGCAGTACACACAATGCTATATATAGCGTGGCTGAGCGAGGTGCACAGTGGCAGTACACACAATGCTATATATAGCGTGGCTGAGCGAGGTGCACAGTGGCAGTACACACAATGCTATATATAGCGTGGCTGAGCGAGGTGCACAGTGGCAGTACACACAATGCTATATTAGTCAGGCTAAGCCGTGTACACAGAGTGTCAGAAAACACAATGCTATATATATAGCGTGGCTGAGCGAGGTGCACAGTGGCAGTACACACAATGCTATATATAGCGTGGCTGAGCAAGGTGCACAGTGGCAGTACACACAATGCTATATATAGCGTGGCTGAGCGAGGTGCACAGTGGCAGTACACACAATGCTATATATAGCGTGGCTGAGCGAGGTGCACAGTGGCAGTACACACAATGCTATATTAGTCAGGCTAAGCCGTGTACACAGAGTGTCAGAAAACACAATGCTATATATATAGCGTGGCTGAGCGAGGTGCACAGTGGCAGTACTCACAATGCTATATATAGCGTGGCTGAGCGAGGTGCACAGTGGCAGTACACACAATGCTATATTAGTCAGGCTAAGCCGTGTACACAGAGTGTCAGAAAACACAATGCTATATATATAGCGTGGCTGAGCGAGGTGCACAGTGGCAGTACACACAATGCTATATATAGCGTGGCTGAGCGAGGTGCACAGTGGCAGTACACACAATGCTATATATAGCGTGGCTGAGCGAGGTGCACAGTGGCAGTACACACAATGCTATATATAGCGTGGCTGAGCGAGGTGCACAGTGGCAGTACACACAATGCTATATTAGTCAGGCTAAGCCGTGTACACAGAGTGTCAGAAAACACAATGCTATATATATAGCGTGGCTGAGCGAGGTGCACAGTGGCAGTACACACAATGCTATATATAGCGTGGATGAGCGAGGTGCACAGTGGCAGTACACACAATGCTATATATAGCGTGGCTGAGCGAGGTGCACAGTGGCAGTACACACAATGCTATATATAGCGTGGCTGAGCGAGGTGCACAGTGGCAGTACACACAATGCTATATTAGTCAGGCTAAGCCGTGTACACAGAGTGTCAGAAAACACAATGCTATATATATAGCGTGGCTGAGCGAGGTGCACAGTGGCAGTACACACAATGCTATATATAGCGTGGCTGAGCGAGGTGCACAGTGGCAGTACACACAATGCTATATATAGCGTGGCTGAGCGAGGTGCACAGTGGCAGTACACACAATGCTATATTAGTCAGGCTAAGCCGTGTACACAGAGTGTCAGAAAACACAATGCTATATATATAGCGTGGCTGAGCGAGGTACACAGTGGCAGTAAACAATGCTATATATAGTGTGGCTGAGCGAGCGGTGTACTACTGTTCCCAGCAGCGACACACAATGACTGGGGGGACCCTGGCTAGCGTGGCTGGAGAGCGAACTACCCTGCCTGCCTACCCAAAGCTAAACCCACAGACAAATGGCGGAGATATGACGTGGTTCGGGTATTTAGTCACCCGAACCACGTGACCGTTCGGCCAATCAGAGCGCGTTCGGGCCCGAACCACGTGACCCGTTCGGCCAATCACAGCGCTAGCCGAACGTTCGGGGAACGTTCGGCCATGCGCTCTTAGTTCGGCCATGTGGCCGAACGGTTTGGCCGAGCACCGTCAGGTGTTCGGCCGAACTCGAACATCACCCGAACAGGGTGATGTTCTGCAGAACCCGAACAGTGGCGAACACTGTTCGCCCAACACTACTGGGAACCTGCTGATGCAAGAAGCACAGGACTTACTGGGGACTGATGTGGCAGAGATTGAGATCGGGCCACAATCACAAGCGTTGTTGAGTTCTGGTGATGAAGAAGAGGGGTCTGTGTCTGGGGATGTAGGGACAGAAGAGGAGGCGGGGGAGTCAGAGGAAGAGCTGGATTATGATGATGCTGCTGATGATGACGTTGTGGACCCTAACTATGTGCAGCCTGCTGAGTCCGTGGAAGAATGGTCAGAGCAGGATGACGAGTCACCTCGGCCTAGGCAAGGATATCACCATATGTCAGGCAGGGGCAGGGGCATCGGCAGCAGTGGGCGTGGAGGAAGTAGACAGGACACTGCTTTAGCCGGCACCACCACCATGCAACCCCCGGCAACTACTACCACACATTGCTCCGCTGCACCCTCTGCTAGTGGGGGCCGCAGTAAATTAAAGTCACCAGTGTGGGATTGCTTTGAGGAATGTACTGATGACAAAAGGTATGCGGTGTGCAGATTATGCAGCAAAAGATTGAGCCGTGGGAAAAGTCTGAGCAAGATGGGTACCTCATCCCTCCAGGGCCACCTGAGAAGCCGCCACTGCCGCGAGTATGCGGACTTTAAGAGGAAGCAGGCACTGCTGGCAGGGGTTCCTGAGAGCAGAAGGCCCACCAGCGCAGCAGCATCCTCCCTCCCTCAGGGTCGTGAATCCCCCACAGCAGCAGCAGTAGTAGCACGCAAGCGCTCTTCCACCTCGGCTGCTCAGGACACAGACATTGAGGCTGGCAGCCAGTGTTCGTCTCTCTCCTCTGTCTCCCCTGCATCCCAGCGTCGTCAGACCCTGCTGAGCGACACCTTTCAGGGTCTGACCAAGCCTCTGCCTCCAAGCCACAGGCGGATCCGCAAACTAAATGGCTTGCTGGCCCGGGCCATGGCATCACAGCTGCTTCCCTACTCCCTGGTGCAGGAGGGGAGCGCCATGCGGACGCTGCTCCAATTTGGCATCCCCGAGTGGCAAGTCCCCAGTCGCCACTATTTCAGCAGGAGCGCGATCCCAGCACTCCACAAGTTTGCGGTGGAAAACGTGGCCCGTTCCCTGGACTACTCTGTGGGCAAGCGGGTCCACGTGACCATGGACTCGTGGAGTAGCAGATTTGGGACAGGTCGCTACCTGTCCTTTACGGCCCACTGGGTGACACTGATGGAAGGGAGGGAGGACAAGAGCACATCAGCCCAGCTAGTGGTGCCACCACGCGGGATCAGGGGGGATGCAGAAGGGTCCTGTCACGACACTCCCTCAGCACCCGGAAAGCAAGCCCGCCTCGGCAGCAGCAGCGCCAAGCCTCGGCACTGCCAAGCCCTTTTAAAATTGGTGACCCTGGGGAAGGAGAGGCTTACGGCCACCAACGTCCTGGCCGCCCTCAGGAAGCAGGAGCGGAGGTGGCTGACCCCCAGAGGCCTGGAAGTGGGGTATGTGGCAGCCGATAACGGGGCCAACCTGGTGGCAGCAGTGCAGCAGGGAAACCTCCAGCACATCCCCTGCTTGGCCCACGTGCTCAATCTTGTGGTGCAGCGCTTCTTGCGCACCTACCAGGGGATGAGCGAGCTGCTGCAGGATGCCCGGGCGGTGGTACGCTTTTTCCGCCTGTCAGCCACTGCCTCTGCACTCTTGTCCACCTTACAGCAGCAGTATGGAAGGCCACAACACCGGATGATCATCGACATGCCAGTTCGCTGGAATTCGACTCTGGCCATGTTGGAGCGGCTGTGTCAGCACAGGCTGGCTCTTAGGGCCTACATGCTAGACCCAAGTGTCCCCAGCAACCAGCAAGTCCCCATGATTACTGCCACTCAGTGGACACTGATGCAGCAAGTATGCCTGGTGCTGAGTCCCTTCCTGGAGGCAACCAAGATGGTCAGTGAGGAGCGGGCCTCTGTGTGCCAGTGGGTGCCCTTGGTTTGTCTACTGGAGCAGGCAATGGACAATTTAATTGAGCGTGGGGATGAAGCCCTGAGGCAGTTGGAAGAACAGGAGCAGATGGCAGCACAGTCCAGCTCAGAGGAGGGCTCACAGCAGGTAGTGGAAGAGTTGGAGGTCCCTAACCTGAATGAGGAGGAGGAGGAGGAGCAGAGTGCAGCAGGCGTTGTACGTGGATGGCGGTTTGAGGAGGACAACGACATGGCACAGGAAGAGGACAGGCATGCGTTATGGGACAATGGTGAGGACGAGGAAGATCTTGCTGGCAGGGCCCACTTGTTTCCCATGGCTGTGCACATGTTGCGCTGCCTTCGCAGGGACCCCCGGGTGATCCAGATGCGTTCAAGGGAGGACATCTGGATTACCTTGATGCTTGATCCCCGTCTGAAGGGGAAGCTGGGAGACTTAATGACGCCATCCACCACCGAGCAACGCACAAGGGAGTTGAAGGAGGCCCTTGTGCGCAGACTACTGGAAGCATTCCCCCAGCCTTCCACCCCCACTGTAACTGCTCTGCCAAGCCAGCAAGAGGTGCCTGCCATTGCCACTAGCAGCACAACAACAACCACCAGCAGCAGCAGCAGCAACTGGCGCCCCGGAGACCTGAAGAGCCTAAGCAAGAGCCTGTATGCAGTGCAGCAGCCCAGAACAGAGGTTCCCGCCACAGCATCCACCACCAACCAGCACAAGCAACGACTGACCACCATGGTGTCTGACTATATGGGGTCATCCAGCGGGCTCAATGACACCGACAGCCCCGTGGACCCCTTGGAGTACTGGGTCAAGAGACTGGACATCTGGAGCGAGCTTTCCCAGTACGCCCTGGAACTCCTATCCTGCCCTCCTTCCAGTGTCCTCTCAGAGAGATGCTTTAGTGCGGCCGGTGGCGTGGTCACAGAGAAGCGCTCTCGGCTCTCCCACGCCTCTGTGGACAAACTCACCTTCCTGAAAATCAACCAGGCTTGGGTGGAAGGTGAGTTTCTGGCCCCTATTGTGGGACACAGGGGGACATGAAGTGGCTGCTGCATGTGCTGTTGTTAACTATGCCTGCCTTTATAAAGACATTTACTACCTGCCTAGTGCCTACCTTGGTTAATTTTTTGGTGTTATGGTACTACTACCAGTAAGTTGCCATGGTCCTCCTTCTGAGCTGCTGAACTGACCGCCCGCTTTGTCCTCCTGACTCAGTCGCTACTACACTCTGCGTTCACACTGCCCGGGTCACCGGGTGCATTTAATTTTTTGGCCAGCACTATGACGCTGTGCTACTACTACTGTGCTGCTGCTGCTGCTGAACTGACCGCCCGCTTTGTCCTCCTGACTCAGTCGCTACTACACTCTGCGTTCACACTGCCCGGGTCACCGGGTGCATTTAATTTTTTGGCCAGCACTATGACGCTGTGCTACTACTACTGTGCTGCTGCTGCTGAACTGACCGCCCGCTTTGTCCTCCTGACTCAGTCGCTACTACACTCTGCGTTCACACTGCCCGGGTCGCCGGGTGCATTTAATTTTTTGGCCAGCACTATGACGCTGTGCTACTACTACTGTGCTGCTGCTGCTGAAATGACCGCCCGCTTTGTCCTCCTGACTCAGTCGCCACTACACTCTGCGTTCACACTGCCCGGGTCGCCTGGTGCATTTAATTTTTTGGCCAGCACTATGACGCTGTGCTGCTACTACTACCACCAGTATGTTGCCGTGGTCCTTCTGTGCTGCTGAACTGACCGCCTGCATAGTCCTTCTCCTGACTCAGTCGCTACCACCACTGCACTCTGCGTTCACACTGCCCGTGTCCACTGACAACTCTGCTGCGATGTCATTGCTAATTGCTGCAAAAAAAACAAAAAAAAACGTACAAAAACCTCTCTGGAGCCTTTTTGCCGTCAGCCACTCATCCTCCTCCAGCGGTACCTTCGCCGCCAAGTGCCATTGGAACTCGCCTTCACCTCTTTGACTGCTTAACGCGTATATCCCTTTTTAAAACCACTTATTACCAATTAATAGCCCCATTTAAAGTGTTGATTTCACTTTAACATCCATTTTCTCTAGAAAAATTTTTTTGGGGGGAATTTTTTATGTTGAAGTTATGTTGCCCCTTATCACCTCGATAATCCATGCTATTTGGGGGACTGTAGCATGTATGGGGGCTTTGTTATTAACGTTAAAAGAAAATCCGCCTCCGGGCATGAATCCGCACGTGATTACGCCATTCACGGGAAAAAATCCGCGCGGTTGCGTGGACGCGGACGAAAATCCGCATGCGGCGGGGCCGAATGCGGATTTTTTTTTGCAACCACGCGGATTTCCGAATTCGTGGATGAGGCACATCCGAGCATCCCTGTAAAGAACTATTTGAGAAAAGGTAAATATTTCTCGTGGGAAAGGGGGTATCAGCTACTGATTGAAATTAAACTCAAGTCTTGGTTACAGTTCATCTTTGAGGACACAATTCAGGAAGGAAGCAGGCAAGATAACAGGAAAAGAAAGAAGTGTAGAGGAAATGGCAATGAAAAAAATGACAATGTAATGTAAAAGACAAGGGGCTTGATTCACAAAGCGGTGCTAACCTACTTAGCACGTCTAAAGTCTTTAGGCGCGCTAACCAGGGTGCTAAGTAGGTTAGCACCGCTTTGTGAATCAAGCCCAAGGTGATCTGGTGATGGCTGCACATTGTGCACAGTGTCAGTTCTGGGAAGCTGGATCTCCTCGTTCCTGCCTGAGGCAGAGCAGTGAATCACCTGGCTGTGCTTTATCAGATGAGACAGGTCACAGGTGATTTTTGGGGAGTTCTTCCTTCAGACTAGTGTGGGCTATTTATAGAGCTCAGGCCTCGTGTCTTACCTCGCTCCGTTTACAAAGCCCGTTTCTTGCACAACACTGAAAAAGCTCTGCAGAAACACCAGTCCATTCCTGAACAAAGAGGAGGAAATGAGCAATAGGCTTTCAATGTCTCTAAATGTGTTTTTGACATTTACATGAGCATGTAAGGGAACATATGTGGTGCTCTCCTAGAGTCAATTATCAGATCTAAAGATTACTGTCAAGTGCTTGGTAAAGGTAATTCAGTGTCACTTTGTCATCCATGTCTCCTGTGTCTAGCGGCAACTTATTATAATTCAGAGTAGGGCTGGTAGCCACACTGACTGGAATGTCTCCATCTTTCAGACAGAGCTTTATTACTAGGACAACGAGCCTGTTATAAACACATTTCATACTCTACAACACCTCTAATAGAAGTATAGGGAGGACACCAGCTAGACTGTACTATACTTGGCAACTGAAAACAATCACATTTTTCACCAACATTGCAATGTATCCGAACGGGTTTAAACTTCAACTCTAGCCACACATCAAGATATTCCAGTAGTTCTCAAACTTTTCTGGGTGCGTTGATTACTTTGAAATTTTGTAGTGGCACCCCTTGGCAAAAACAACTACTGAAATGCTGTTGTGAGCTGACAACAGTTAGTATTTGTTCTGGTCTAGGCTACGGCGCCTAGAAAACAAAATGTACGCATAAAAAAACACGTAAAAGGGAAAGAGGCGCCCTGGTGTAATAAAAGCATCTAAAATCAGCTTAAAATCGAAAAGTGATATGAGGTAGCTTACCTCAATGACGAAACCTCTGTAGGTAATACAAGGGATTTACATTAGCACAGGCAACGCGTTTCGCAGGTCTCGGCCTGCTTCATCAGGCCAGTAAAAGTGCCAAATAGAAAATATCATCTAGCATAGGGAGGCTCCCTATGCTAGATGATATTTTTTATTTGGCACTTTTACTGGCCTGATGAAGCGGGCCGAGACCTGCGAAACGCGTTGCCTGTGCTAATATAAATCCCTTGTATTACCTACAGAGGTTTCGTCATTGAGGTAAGCTACCTCATATCACTTTTCGATTTTAAGCTGATTTTAGATGCTTTTATTACACCAGGGCGCCTCTTTCCCTTTTACGTGCTAAGTATACCCCCGAACATATCCTGTCCGAGGGGAGGTGGCAGACCACCAGTGGAGTCCCCACAGTGGACTCTGTCCCCCTTTTTCCACTAAGAGAGTGACCATCCTTCCGGTTCTGGCTAGGACCACCCCGAGTGGAGTCGGGTTTATTGTCTCCACCTGCTTCCTGTGGTTGGTTGCCCTCAGCAACCTCCCTTTGTGAGTAGTGCTTCTAATTTATTTTCTTTTATTGTGGTCATTATTATTATTATTTATTGTATTTATAAAGTGCCAACATATTACGCAGCGCTGGACAATAAATATATACAATGATACAAGGATGACAGACATAACAAGGTTATACAACATAGAGCAAAGTTATACATGCAAATTGTACAAAATACATGATCATGCAATATGGGCTGGTTAGGTAGGCCCAGTAATACAAGTACAGGCTGTCATAGGACAGGAGCACATGATCCTGTAGATTACACTAGGGAGTGGAGGACCCTGCCAGAGGCTTACAATCTAAAGGGAGGGGTGGAAACACTAGGTGGTCATTGACATATTGCACTACTGGGCTCCTGTTTTTTGTCTCCTGTGACTTTTTCTACAGGGTGTTCATCCACCCATACTACAATTGCATGCATAAAAAAAGCACACTATTCCACAAGTTTCTGGCATAGTCAAAATTACAATCAAGAAAAGTTACCATATTGCACATCAAATCTGGCCCAATGAACATTGAAAACACCATGTTAAATGTCCATGCAGTAGTCACTCACCACCTCTAATTAAGTAGCACCCCCCCCCCCCCAATAAGTCAGTAATAGCATTGGACAGCACCCCCCCTCCCCCAAGAAGTCAACAACAGCATTAGACAGCATCCCTCCTCCAAATAGACAGAGACCCCATTAGGCAGCATCACTCCCTTTAAATTAGAAGTGAACCCCATTATCTGGGTAGACATATACTTTCTTTTCCAGGCCAAGGCATCCTGATGAAAGAAGACTAACCTGGGAAAGTGTGGGGCTAAACTGGGACAGAAATTCAGCATCTGACTATTGTCAGAGATTGTCAGCCTGTTAGCCATTCATCTGAACATAGACTAAAGTCTCTCTCTAATCGAATCTGATAAGGGATAGATTTACCAGCTGCCCATACAACGCAGGCCGATTCCCGATCAATTTCATGCTGAAATCGATCCGAGATCGGCCTTGTGACGCCTCATCCGAACGCCTCGCCACCCCAACACTTCCCCCCTAATGTTAAGTGCCCCCCAGTGCCCAGTGCATGTTATAGTTCAGATACACTCAAAAGTAAACATAAATTATCTTCAGTGTCCCAGTTCTGTGAACTCTGTTATATTGAGATAATTGATATCCCTCAATAACCAGGACACAGGTCCACCCTTCTCTACTTCAAATGCAAATAAATACAGTGGGATGCGAAAGTTTGGGCAACCTTGTTAATCGTCATGATTTTCCTGTATAAATCGTTGGTTGCTACGATAAAAAAATGTCAGTTAAATATATCATATAGGCAGGGCCGGGCCGAGGTAGAGGCGAGAGAGGCTCCAGCCTCAGGGCGCAGTGTAGGGGGGCACACAACTCACTCAGCTATCATTCCCCTATTGTGTTTGAAGCAGAGAGAAATAAGAAAAGAGGATACATGGCAGTGACTGCAACCCAGAGAACTAGAGATTAAGGTTTTGGGGGCCCTGGGGCAACTCTTAGTCTAATAGCAATCAGTGTGTGAAGGCTGGGGTGGGAGGGATGGAGGGGCACACTTTGGTGTCTAAGCCTTGGGTGCTGGAAGACCTTGTCCCAGCTCTGCATATAGGAGACACACACAGTGATATTTGAGAAGTGAAATGAATTTTTTTGGATTTACAGAAAGTGTGCAATAATTGTTTAAATAAAATTAGGCAGGTGCAGATAAAAGAACTTAAAGAATTCAAGCTGCACCGATTATTAGAGAGCTAATGACTGGTTCTAAAACATTTATTTTAGATCTCTATAGACACAATATTATTGTATCATAGTTTCCTCTAATATACCAATGACAACAAATTAATGTGATTGCATCCATAATTATAAATGTGTCAATTCATTTAGATATGCAAAATACTCTTAACCCCACAATCAATAAATAGTGACAGTTTTGCTGATGAGTGAGTTGCTGTACAAAAAAGTATGGGGCCCTTAACCAAAATAAAGTTTAGGCAATTTCAGGCAGTAATACATTACATTTTTTAACTAGCAAAGTTTTGGACTAGAAAAAGCTTTTTTTTTTAAGTGTTTGCCTAGAGTTGTTCATTAATACATTTTACTTTCTTCCTGTTACGACGTATAATTAAACTGGGGAAGGTCTTTATAAAGGTGTTACTCTGTGAGGTCACATCCATAGGTGTTCCTGAACATCCTGTATTTATCCTTCTTAATAAAGTGACCAAACCCAAACCAGAAAACTGACCTTGAACAGTCATTTGCATAATTTCTTCAAGTCTATCTGCTTATTATTATTATGTCATTACAGCAGTTAATTGTCAGTTATCCCAAATAGCTCACTGTTAGTGAAGAGACATTTCCTCTCCGCCCTTTGAAACCTGGAGACAATTTGTAACAAAATAATTAACGCTGAATACAAACATCAGAACTTTCATAGAGCAGTTGGACTGCAGAAAAAAATAGTGAGTAGTTTATTATGAATATATTGTCCTCACCCACTATTTAAGTATACTGCACTGGCTGTGACATCACAATCACATAATTCCAGAGTATAAAGAGGAGGTTTGTGTGTGAATTGTGAAGTAGTAAGAGTAGCGATTCCATAACTGGGCTGTCTGAGGGCCATGGGTGGCGTTTGAGCTGAACAATGAGGAAAGGAACAAGTTGAGTAGAAGCTTCCTGCTACCTGGTGCCTCAGGAGATTGCTCAGTCCTTCACACAGTGTACTGGCACCAGGCCGCCATCAGAAATTTTGGGGCCCCTCACACATCATCAGGCATGGGCCCCCCTCCCTGGGCCCACCCACTGGTTGCTGTGCCCACCCACTAGCCACCCCACCCCGTGTCCGTGTGCGAAGTGTGCTGGCTCCGACACTGAAGAAAGCGGCATGCACAGCGTGATGTGGCCAAAAGTGGGCGTGACCATGACATGTTGTGGGTGGAGCCAAATACTAGCAAAATACAGGTAGCCCCCGGTTAACAAATGAGATAGGGACTTTTAGGTCCGTTCTTATCCTTTATCCTTTCTCTTTTGTCCCCCTCTTTTCTTCATGTGCCTCTTTTGTCCCCCTCTGTCTCACCTCAGTTTGTGCCTCTTTTGTGTCCCTCTGTGTGACCTCATGTTCCGATCTCATCTCTTTCCTCCCTGTGCCTCTTTTGTCTGCCTCTGTTACCCCTGTACCTCTTTTATCTCCCTGTGTTACCTCTTGTCCCCTTCTGTCTCAGCTCGCCCCCTGTCCTAGTTAGGTATAGGTGCCCCTAGTATAAGTAGCCAGGTATTAGTTCCCCCAGTATAAGTAGCCAGCTATAGGTGGTGCCCCAGTATAGGTAGCCTGGTGTAGATGCCCCAGTATAGGTAGCCTGGTATAGCTGGTGCCCCAGTATAGGCCAACAAGATACAGGTGCCCCAGTATAGGTATTCAACTAACAGTGGTGCTCCGGTATAGGTTAGCCAGGTACAGGTGCCCCCAGTATAGGTAGCAAGCTATAGGCACTCCAGTATAAGTAGCCAAGTATAGGTGGTGCCCCAGTACAGGTAGCCAGGTACAGGTGGTGCCTTCAGTAAAGGTAGCTAGATATCGGTGGTGTCCCAGTATAGATAGCCAGGTATAGGTGGTGCCCCAGTATAGGTAGTTAGGTATAGGTGGTTCCAGCCCCAGTATAGGTAGTCAGGTATAGGTGGTGGCCCAGTATAGGTAGCCTGTAGCCAGATATAGGTGGTGCCCCAGTATAGAAAGCCAGCTGTAGCAGGCTCACTCATCTCCTCCCCAAGATCAAGCGCTGATGTCACTCTTCTCTCAGTGCCGGAATGCGGTGTGCTGGTTAGTGAGCCACAGGCCCGTAGTTAGCACATGAAGCCCTTCTAGTGCTTGGGGGGGGGGGGGGGGGGCAGGGCCCCCCAAAGCCCTGGGCCCCTCACTGCAGTGTCAGTTGTCCCCCCCTGATGGCTGCCCTGACAGGCACCTGTATATGGGTGTGTAACACAAAACAGTCAGCATTGCAAAAAGTAACACACACTTTTCAATCAATGCAGGAATTAACCCACTGAATATATGTAATGTCTTCAGTATTACTTTGAAAAGAATGTATAATTTTACCATTAAATACAGCATATTAACATAATGTGTGACACTATTATGAGGAACACAATTAACAGCTCATTTACTTTCTCTATATTTCCAGATTAATATTATCTCAAATATTTCAGGGACCTCAGAAGCCCCCATGAAATAATAATTCTGAGAAGAAAGTGGAGGGGGAGGGAGGAGCGAGGGAAGAAAGGGGGAGGGAGGGGGAGGGAGTAATGTAAAGAAGGTGGAAAAGAAGAAAAGCGTGATAAGAGAATATTCCAATATTGTCACTACAGCTATACAGCCTTCATTACTAAAGGGATAGGAGATTGGGTCATTTCTGTGCTCAGAAAGTCCTATTATGGCCTTTTCATTATTCTTTTGTACTGTCTGACATCTAACCATAATGCTTTTCAAATCTCTAATTTGGAATGAGTATGCAGACTAGGGATGGTCAATGGGATGCAAAGAATTCTGATTTGATTCAGGATTATACAAATGTTTTATGCACATACATACAGCTTTAAAAAGGCACCAATCAATTCCAACCCTGGTTTCAATTAATTAGTCTATTTTCAAGTTGCATATATTAGCATAGAAATTTGCATAATTCTGCATCATCTCGGAATTATTTGTGTACCGTTTACAATCCCTAATGCAGACCATGGGCCTGATTCACAAAGCGGTGCTAACAGTTAGCACGCTGGTGAAAAGCCCTTTATCATGCCTAAACTCAGTTTAGGCATGATAAGTTTAGGTGTGATAAGTTTAGGCA
This sequence comes from Hyperolius riggenbachi, assembly GCF_040937935.1. Classification (NCBI taxonomy): domain Eukaryota; kingdom Metazoa; phylum Chordata; class Amphibia; order Anura; family Hyperoliidae; genus Hyperolius; species Hyperolius riggenbachi. Next base: position 225,359,374 of record NC_090651.1, on the reverse strand, counting down.
TGATAGGTTTAGGTGTGATAAGTTTAGGCGTGATAAGTTTAAGCACCAACTGGGTTAGCATCGCAGTGCACAGCTGATCAAAAGTTTTGCGCTAGCAAAGTCTGGTGCACTTCGCATAGAGTTTAATGGTGCCGCTTTGCGTGCAGGACTTTGTGCGCGATCTAAACTTATCTAAACTTAGCATGCCTAAACTTATCACACCTAAACTTATCACACCTAAACTGGCTTTTCACCAGCATGGTGCAATGGTTATCACGCCTAAAGTCTCTAACAGGGTTAGCACCGCTTTGTGAATCGAGCCCAATGTGTTCATCCCTAATTTTTAAAAACGGTTCACCATTCCTTTCCACCAGATTTATAAAAGATAAGACACAATATTTATCACTTGTGCGCTAGAAAATAACTATTATATCTACTCTGCTGAAGAGTAAAGAAATTGGTGAGCAAATAATGTAAAAGTAGCACAAATGGGCCCCTTTCACCTGCTCTGAAGTGACCAAATAGTGGAGGTAAAATCCAAAAATGGAGAAAAAGTAAGAAATAATTTTCTTGCTCTCCATTTTCAACTATAAAGGTGGAAAATTGTTCTTTACTCATTGGGGAATAAGACTTCATGTTTTTATAAACATGAAGATATTCTCCTGATTGGAAAATAACAAATAAAAAATGGAGGTGATATTTACTAAATACAGTAAACAAAAAATAGTGATATTTTTGGACAAAAAGTGGGAGAATCATCTGTAGTTTAATGAATAGACCCCAGGCTAGTCAGAGGATAAGCAGCATTTTAGCCAGGTCACTTATGGTTTCATTTGCTTCCACAGAGAGTTTAATGTGTGCATTAAACACCAAGTGAACACCTGACATATCTGGCTTAGCAAATTTGGCCTTATTGGCTATTCATGAGGCAATGCTCATGCAAATATGCATTTGCTTTCGCATGCCAAATCATGCAGGGTCAAAAACCAATACCGCAAAGCAGTTGCCCTGCGGGAATTAGTTCATGCTACATTAGCACTATCCAGGAGCGCCATGGGGAGCCTTCCCAATGCCCCCATACAACCGGGGAGGCTGTGGGGTCCCAAGCTCTCTCACTGCTCGGAGACCACAGCGGCACCCTCCCCCCCCCCCCTTGGAGTGTTGTGTGTAAGCCAGCTCTGAGCTCCAGAGCTTGGAGTAGCCCATGCTTCACTCCTTTCTCATGTGTTCGCTCCCAAGTCATGCTCATGTAGCAGAGCGCAATGGACGTTAAGGTAAGTGCCTGCTTTTAAATTTTGGGAGGCAGGTGCGGGTGGCTCTTCCTGGTGCTGGCCACGCTTGGGTCTCCTGCACCTCACGGCCTCCCCCTCCAGGATGCTGCTGTGGTTTCAAGGCAGTGAGAGAGCTTTGGGCCCCGTGGCACCCTGGTTGTATGGGGGCATTGGGAAGCCTCCCCGTGGCGCTCCGGGATAGTGCTAATGTAGCATGAACTAATTGCCGCAGGGCAACCGCTCTGCGGTATTGGTTTTAACCCTGCAAACTTTGGCATGCGAAAGCAAATGCATATTTGCATGAGCGATGTCTCGTGAATAGCCAATTAGGCCAAATTTGCAAAGCCAGATTTGTCAGGTGTTACTTGGTTTGATGCACACATAAATTCTCAATAAAGGGCACTTATGGTTTCAGAAGGACATTGGCCATGGTTAGAGATGGCCCGAACCTCCAATTTTCGGTTCGCGAACCTCCGCAAACGTTCGTGAACATGCAAACTTTTGCGAACCGCAATAGACTTCAATGGGGAGGCGAACTTTGAAAACTAGAAACATTTATGCTGGCCACAAAAGTGATGGAAAAGATGTACAGAATGATCTACCTGCGCCTTAAATGACAAAATTCATCATTCTCCAAAATTGTAAAAGTTTTTAATTAAAACAAGTATTTTTAATTAGAACAATATGTCTCCCAAACTGATTTTCAGAGATCAGCTGACCTCACCACACTGCAACCTTCCATACACACTGCCACATTCACAGCCTCAGATGGTACATCAGCCCCCGTATTGAAAAGCCAGCTCTAGGCCGCCCGTGATCAAACAGGGGGATCCCCCACCCCAGCTGTAGTTCGTGACAGACTTCAGGCCTGTTTAACATATAATGTGGTGTAAATGACAGTCCGCTCCAGACGTCTGTGCAAAAAAATATCAGACGCTAATAAAACGCTATATCAACGTTGTATAAAATTCCACTTAAAATTCCAGCAGGTCTTGGTTTCCAATACTGCAAATAATTCCTCATACAAGAAACCAGTCAATGACCGTAAGTATATCAGTTCATAGTGATAGGTATATCAGTTCATAGCAGATCATAGCAGTATTCTGCTCCGCATATTGCGTGTTACTTAAAAACTCACAACTCCTTCGATGGAAAGGCTGGAGGGTAGTTTCAATACCAGCTGCTTCAAGAGAGTCGTTGTGATAGAGTCTTTTAGGCGTAGCTCTACGAGCTCTCTAGTCCCAGCCGGAGACACCTGGGAGCTCGGAGCCGCTTGAGGGTTTGGCGGTGATACTTCCGTGAACGGGAAATCTCCGGGTGACGTCACCTCACTTGTCCGCCAATCAGGGCCTACGCGTTTCGGCAGGGAACGCCTACCTTCATCAGGGCCTTCCCGATTGGCTGCCTTCCTCCGTTCTTTATGCTGTAACTCCGCCTTTTCTATTCTTCGCCTTAATGTAACGTTCGCTTTCTACGGATTGTTAAAAAGCAAATGTCTTCTCTTGACATTTTTTTAATATAATCACCACCTCTCCACTCCTTTTCAACCAATTTTATGGCATAAAATTTCAATGAATTAATGCTGCCGTTATGTTTATCTTTAAAATGTTTGGTTAAAGGATACTTACTGTCCCCCCCTTTAATATTATTAATATGCTCCCCAATTCTGGATACTAGCTTCCTTTTGGTTCTACCGACATACTGTTTGGGACATCCGCATTCTACTATATAGATTACCCCCATACTCATACAATTTAAATTGTCATCGATTTTATATTCCTGACCTGTTGCACATGATTTGAACTTACAAATATGATCAGTGTGCCGGGTGTTCCTACATGCATTACAAAAACCACATCTTTTAAAACCCCATATCCCCCTTGTCCCCCCTGTCCTCTCTCTTAAAGGGACCGTTGGTGCAATAATGCTTTTAATGTTTGCCCCTTTACTAAAGGTAAATTTTGGTTGTTCTGATAAGATCCCGTTAAGCGTCTTGTCCTGCTGTAATATATGCCAGTATTTACCAACTATTTTCCTAACTTTACCGGCCTGTTGTGTATATTTCATTTTTATGCTAAGGGGTGGTGAGGTTGGTTGTCTAATCTTTGGTTTCAATAAATCCCCTCTCTCACATTTTCTTACCCCCTCCTCAACCTCAACTAGTGCACTTCCCTCATAATTCCTCTCTAAAAATCTTTTCTTTACTATTTTGGCCTGGGAGTCATAATCCGTTAGCTCTGAGCAATTCCTACGGATTCTTAGAAATTGGCTTTTTGGGATATTCGACAACCACTTAAGCATATGGCAGCTATCCAAATATATGTAGCTATTCGTATCTACTTTCTTAAAATAGGTTTTGGTCCTAATCTCACCTCCTTCTATAAAAATTGTCAGATCTAAAAAATTGACCTGTGTATTGATATATTCACTCGTGAATGTCAAGTTGTATTCATTGACATTCAACCATGTGAGAAACAGCCATAAAGAATGGAGGAAGGCAGCCAATCGGGAAGGCCCTGATGAAGGTAGGCGTTCCCTGCCGAAACGCGTAGGCCCTGATTGGCGGACAAGTGAGGTGACGTCACCCGGAGATTTCCCGTTCACGGAAGTATCACCGCCAAACCCTCAAGCGGCTCCGAGCTCCCAGGTGTCTCCGGCCGGGACTAGAGAGCTCGTAGAGCTACGCCTAAAAGACTCTATCACAACGACTCTCTTGAAGCAGCTGGTATTGAAACTACCCTCCAGCCTTTCCATCGAAGGAGTTGTGAGTTTTTAAGTAACACGCAATATGCGGAGCAGAATACTGCTATGAACTGCTATGAACTGATATACCTATCACTATGAACTGATATACTTACGGTCATTGACTGGTTTCTTGTACGAGGAATTATTTGCAGTATTGGAAACCAAGACCTGCTGGAATTTTAAGTGGAATTTTATACAACGTTGATATAGCGTTTTATTAGCGTCTGATATTTTTTTGCACAGACGTCTGGAGCGGACTGTCATTTACACCACATTATATGTTAAACAGGCCTGAAGTCTGTCACGAACTACAGCTGGGGTGGGGGATCCCCCTGTTTGATCACGGGCGGCCTAGAGCTGGCTTTTCAATACGGGGGCTGATGTACCATCTGAGGCTGTGAATGTGGCAGTGTGTATGGAAGGTTGCAGTGTGGTGAGGTCAGCTGATCAGAAAATCAGTTTGGGAGACATATTGTTCTAATTAAAAATACTTGTTTTAATTAAAAACTTTTACAATTTTGGAGAATGATGAATTTTGTCATTTAAGGTGCAGGTAGATCATTCTGTACATGTTTTATAATCGATGAGGTTTGAGCAAACCTTATAGATCTCTCTGCAGCCTACAATTATTAATAATTACCAAGCGCCACAGTCACCCTATCAAAATTAACTGTGATGGAAAAGATGTTTCAAGGGGTCTAACATCTGAATCGGGGAAAAATCTGGATTTGACACAAAGCAGCGTTTTAAGGGCAGAAATCAGATTGCATGCTAAATTGGAGCCTAAAGTGCTTTAAAACATCTTGCATGTGTATACATCAATCAGGGATTGTAATTAGAGTACTGCGTCACACTGACAGACCAAACTCACTGTGTAACGCACTGCAAACAGCTGTTTGTGTTGTGACGGCCGTGCTGGACTGGTGCGCACCATGGCGAGAGTGAAGGCGATAGCGGTTTTCAAGCCCATATGGTCATCAGGCTGGGGTAGCTCAATGACAGAACAGCAGTGACTGTCCAGCTGATCGAACTTGGTCTGTCCACAATGAAGCAACGACCTTATTATCTTTGGTGTGCCACCCCCCGAGACACTCATATAGCCGTCGGTCATTGCTTCATTGTGATACGCAAGCCCCTTCACCACAGCAAGGTAATGATCACAAAAGAGAATTGACACATGTACATGCCTTTTGTTTTGTTGTTGCAGCTGCAGTGCAGCCAGAAAAATAAGGCAGGCATGTACACGCACCAGAAAAATTCAGGAATCCGCCTGGAGTCCTGGACCCTGTTGGTGGTGGCGGAGAAGGAAGTCAAGCGGCCTGCAGGCAGAGATGCTGTGTAGGGAGCGACTTAGTCATGGGACAGGCAGTCACACGGCGTGCAGGCAGAGATGCTGTGTGCAGGGACTGACTTAGTCTTCAGGCGGGCAGTAGCCCTCTGGGATCCATGCCTCATTCATTTTGATAAAGGTGAGATACTGAACACTTTTGTGACTAACTTAGCTTAGCGCCTTCATCTTGTTGTAACAATAATGGCTGTGAATCAGTGATTTCTCCACCAAATAACTCCTGCGAAGTGTCAAATGTAGCGGATGTGGTACTTGAGTTGGAGTAGCGCTGGTGGATGTGGAAGATGAGGTGTTCTGTGTTAAATAGTCAACCACGTTCTGACAATCTTGGGAGTTGATGGGACGTGCCTTCTTCTGAGCACTGTACTTTGGGCCAGGGCTGCACGAAATCACGTCAACACGACCTTGAACAGACCTGCCGGGGGGCCTGCCTCTGGGTCTGACCCTGCCTCTACCTGTTTTGTCCATATCAGGGGGATTGAGTGAAAGGTAAGCACTGACTTGACTAATACAATGTGCAGTAACACAGGTGCAGTGAAAGGTAGCAGTGACTGGTATTACAATACAATGTGCAGCTGTCACACAGGTGCAGTTAACAGGTAGGCACAGACTGGTATACTAAACAGCGTGCGGTTACACAGGTGCAGTGAACAGGTATGCAGGATTGGTATTACAAATGTGCACCTGTCACACACAGGCACCGTGAACAGGTGCAATAACTGGTGGTATATTACACTGCTTGTGCTCACGTAGGTAGGTAGGTGCACTGAACAGTGATCAGGTGCAGTGATTGGGATTACAAATGTGCAGCTGCCTGTCACACACACAGGTACCCTGAACAGGTGCAATGACTGGTGGTATTAACAATGCGCGTGCTCACGTAGATATAGGTAGGTAGGTGCACTAAACAGTGAACAGGTGCAGTGATTGGGATTACAAATGTGCAGCTGCCTGTCACACACACAGGTAGTCACTGAATGTGCTGGGCCTGGCAGTGGCACAGTAGGAATTACCAAGGCTGTCTGTGCAACACAAGTGTCTGTGGGACACACACACACACACACACACACACAAAAATAGATCACAAGAATAAGATTAGCTCTCAAAAGAGCTGTTGAGGGGTGCTTTTTTAGCAATAAGAATCAGCAAGGAGCAAGCTAACAAGCCTACAAGAGCCTAACTAAGCTTTCACTATAGCTCTCTCTGCAGCAGCAGCAGCAGCTCTCCCTTCTCTAATTACTGCAGGCACACGAGTGAGTCCAATGCCTGATGCTGCCTGCCTTTTATAAGGGGGGGCTCCAGGAGGGAGTGTAGCCTGATTGGCTACAATGTGCCAGCTGACTGTAATGTAGAGGGTCAAAGTTGACCCTAATGATGCACTATGGGGGGCGAATCGAACTTCCAGAAAAGTTTGCGGTTCTCCGCAATTGCGAACCCCGGAAGTTCGCCAGTTCCCGTTCGCCGGCGAACAGTTCGGGCCATCTCTGGCCATGGTTGCTGCCACAGAACTCTCAGGACAGCTCCATTTTATTTAGTAAGCCATTACACTGGGTTACTGCTATATTGACTTATTTACTATAGAAGTAAAGAAACATGTTTATCTAGTAAACAAAAAAAAAAAGAAGAAGACAACTGAGGGCCCAATATAGTGTAGTATATTAATACACTAAGGCATATGATATGTGACTTACAATAAATTATACTCACAAGTCTGGGTTGCCTCAAAGTCAACCACTGTAAAGGCAGGTGTGGAGATTAGACCTGATCCCACTCGGACTATTGAAGTCACTCTCTGTAGTGGAAGGAAAGTGTAACAAAATTACAGAGGGACCAAAAATATAAGATCCAAGATAAATGGGATTTAAGTGTAAAGGACATAGTGGTACACTTACCTCCTATCAGACGACTCAGACAGTTGATATTTTAAGACTTTTTATTGGTCACTTATTATTCTAAAAAACTCCAAGATGTGATGCGTTTCGTGTCGCACACTGCTTCATCAGGTAAAAAGGGAGTATCTGGGAGGCATAAAATGAAAATCTCATGGATACCAAAAAAGTCAGTTTGTATAAAACCGTAGTACAGATGAATAAAATCAGTGGCGGACATACGGCCGTGCAGGCCGTGCCGCCGCACGAGGGCCCCTGAAGTTCAGTTTTCTTCAGGGGCCCATTAAGTATTTTTTTTTTTAATATATATTTTTTTAAATTATTTTATTCCCCCGGGGGGCCCCCCGACTAATATCCTCCCTCCCTCCCTCACCTCGGGGGGCCCCCCTCCCGATATGCGCGGCGGGAGAGCGAGCGAGCGAGCGGCAAATGCAGGAAGTCTTCAGGGCTCTCCAGGCATCCGCTAGAGGCCCAGCCGCTTAGTCTCCAATATGTCTCCAGTTGGAGACATATTGGAGACTCAGCGGCTGGGCCTCTAGCGGATGCCTGGAGAGCCCTGAAGACTTCCTGCATTTGCCGCTCGCTCTCCCGCCGCGCATATCGGGAGGGGGCCCCCGAGGTGAGGAAGGGAGGGAGGGAGGGAGGATAGGAGTGGGGCCCCCCACCCGGATAGCTACCCACCCGGCTACCTAACCACCTACCCACCCGGCTACCTACCTACCCACCCACCAGGCTTCCTACCTACCCACCCGACTACCTAACCACCCACCAGGCTTCCTACCTACCTACCCACCCGGCTACCTACCCACCCACCAGGCTTCCTACCTAACCACCCACCCAACTACCTAACCACCCACCCGGCTACCTACCCACCCACCAGGCTTCCTACCTAACCACCCACCCAACTACCTAACCACCCACCCGGCTACCTATCCACCCGGCTACCTACCCACCCGGCTACCTACCTAACCACCCACCCGGCTACCTACCTAACCACCCACCCAGCTACCTACCTAACCACCCACCCGGCTACCTACCGGGCTAGTTACCAACCCACCCACCAGGCTACCTACCCACCCACCCGGCTACCCACCCACCCACCCACCAGGCTACCTACCTACCTACCCACCCGGCTACCTACCTAACCACCCACCTGGCTACCTACCTAACCACCCACCCGGCTACCTCCCTACCACCCACCCGGCTACCTACCGGGCTAGTTACCAACCCACCCACCAGGCTACCTACCCACCCACCAGGCTACCTACCTACCCACCCACCAGGCTACCTACCCACCCACCAGGCTTCCTACCTACCCACCCGGCTACCTACCTACCCACCCGGCTACCTACCCACCCACCAGGCTTCCTACCTACCCACCCGGCTACCTACCTAACCACCCACCCGGCTACCTACCTACCCACCCACCCGGCTACCCACCCACCAGGCTTCCTACCTACCTAACCACCCACCAGGCTACCTACCTAACCACCCACCCGGCTACCTACCGGGCTAGTTACCAACCCACCCACCAGGCTACCTACCCACCCACCCGGCTACTTATGCACCCACCAGGCTACCTACCTAACCACCCACCCGGCTACCTACCTAACCACCCACCTGGCTACCTACCTAACCACCCACCCGGCTACCTACCGGGCTAGTTACCAACCCACCCACCAGGCTACCTACCTACCCACCCACCAGGCTACCTACCTAACCACCCACCCGGCTACCTACCGGGCTAGTTACCAACCCACCCACCAGGCTACCTACCTACCCACCCACCCACCAGGCTACCTACCTACCCACCCACCGGGCTACCTACCTACCTACCGGGCTAGTTACCCACCCACCAGGCTACCTACCCACCCACCCACCAGGCTACCTACCCACCAGGCTACCTACCCACCCACCCACCAGGCTACCAACCACACCCACCACTCACCCACCCACTAGGCTACCTATCCACCCAACCACCCATGGGAGCTGCGCGCCGGATGGAGGCTGGGACAGGAGGTCTGCTGCTGCAGGTGAGTAAATGTTTTTGTTTTATTTATATTAGCAGGTGTATGTTCTGGGCAGGTCTGCCACATGATTGCATGTATTTTCTTCGCAAATCTGCCGACATGATTGCACGTATTTTCTGAGCATATCTGCTGACTTGTTTGCACGTATTTTCTGGGCATATCTGCCGACTTGATTGCATGTATTTTCTGGGCATATCTGCCGACTTGTTTGCACGTATTTTCTGGGCATATCTGCCGACTTGATTGCACGTATTTTCTGGGCATATCTGCCGACTTGATTGCACGTATTTTCTGGGCATATCTGCCGACATGATTGCACGTATTTTCTGGGCATATCTGCCGACATGATTGCACGTATTTTCTGGGCATATATGTGTATTTTCTTGAGAAAACCTGCACAATTATGTGAATTTTCTGGGGAAAGGGTCACCAAAACTTGGGCCCACTGTCTTTGCGTTGCACTTTTCAAGGGAACCTGAGGTGAGAATAATATTGAGGCTGCCATATTTCTCTCCTTTTAAGCAATACCAGTTGCCTGGCTGCCGTGCTGGTCCTCTGCCTCTTATTCTTTCAACCATAGACCCTGAACAAGCATGCAGCAGGTCAGGGGTTTCTGACAATATTGTCAGAACTGAGAAGATTAGCTGCATGCTTGTTGCTGGTGTAATTCAGTTTATTACTGCAGCCAAATAGATCAGCAGGGCCGACAGGCAACTAGTATTGTTTAAAAGGAAATAAACCCTCACCCCGGGTTCACTTTAAGTTACAGTTAGCTCCGCCCTCATCCGGTCATTGCCACGCCCATTTTTTTGCCGCGGCTCTATCCACTATTTTTTGCCGCGGCAGGTTGTAGCCACGCCCATATTTTGCCGCGGCGCGCTACGCGCGCCGCAGGTCATAGGGGGCCCACAATTACAATTTTGCACAGGGGCCCACTGCTGGCTGTGTCCGTCACTGAATAAAATAGAAATATCCATTCACTTATATTCTTATATACAATTATCATAATAAATTATTGTTTAACAAATAATAATAAATAATATGCATCATATCATACACATGATGTAATACATTGACTACAAGCAGAAGAGATTATACAAAACCCTGATTATAAACAAACACATTTTTTTCCCAATATACATATATACATATACGCACACCAGAGCCCATATTGCACTTTTTCTTCTTAGTTTTCTCCTATGTGACATTTTCAAAATTGTCTATAAAATGTCTTTTAAACCACCAGGAAGCAAGAAAATACTCAAAATAATTTTGATAGTCCTTTTTCACCTACTTTTTGGTACTTTTTTAGTTGAGAAGTGCTGGAAAGTTATTTTAAATTGAAAATGAAAAATGATCTCCTAGGAGAAAACTCGGGTGAAAAAGTGAATTGCATATGGGTCCATAGACTTTAACTTGACTGTGTATATAGCTGTATATACAAATCACTCTCATATTTGCTAAAATCATAGTCATAATAGAAAAAGAAAAACAGTAACCTATTGTGTGTAGCCATGAAGGGAGGGGGAAACAAGCATGACATGCTATGTCATAATGTGCTCATGCACCAGTCCCCCTATAAAGGGTTAAAGTGGACCTGAACTAATGCACAGACAGAAGGAAAACAGAGAGAAACGCAGCTTGTATGTATTTAGAGATTTTAGCCTGTTTAATTCCCCCTCATTTGTGTCTAATCACAAATTGTAATTTGATCTCTCCTCTGTGTCATATGACTGCCGTGGCAGAGATGGCAGATAAGCTCATTTGAAAGCAAAGGATGTTAACAATATGTCTGATTCCATGAATTAGGAAGTAGAAACAGTGCATACTGTATTTATTTTAGGATCTGTATCAGCTGTAACAAAGAAATGCTTTTTTTAAAGGTTATTATGCTGTTGCATATATTTTAGAACAGAGAGGACGTTCTGAGATCAGGTCCGCTTTAAGAGCCAAAGTAGGGAGCAATGTGTTTACAAGAAATACGTAGAACAAACATGAAAATAGCACAATCCATTTATCTTTAAAGGAAGCTATTTCCAGCGATACGTGCCATTGCTTGACTCACAAACTGCATCCGAGAGTATTGGCATAATTTAAGGTAATGATGCTACTCGACTTCCTCGGTGTTTTGGCCCTAGTATGCATGATTGTGACTAATTATTCAACTTACAGCATCAAACAAAACAGTACATACTGTAATGACATGTCAGAGAATAACAAATCTAAAAATATTATCAGGCTGACAAATTAATACAAAAAAATCCTGCGGTCATGTGACCTGTGTCATGGCAAGTCATATGCCCACTCTTTAAACACTGTGGAGTGTGTGTGCATGTGTGCAAATATAGAACATTTTTTATATAATAATATCAGCATAGTAGTGTTTTTTTCCAGTAACACCAAAGCTGTACAAGCACAATATTCCTCACATCTGCAAAAAAGGCCTCCGTGACCAATCTGGGGAAAGAAAAAACCTGAAGAATGGTTCTTTTGCTTTCCTCTTCCCTAATGATAAAGCTCCCTGGTGACCTCTGACCTCTGAGTGGGCTGCAAGCCTCCCTGAGGAGATGACTGAATGAAGAAAAAAGTAGAAAGGGTCAGATTATGCAAAAATCATTTCAATGAAGAGCAGAAAGAAGCCTGAATAGAGAAACATTATGGACGGTTCTATAGTTACTCCCAGGATCGGCCCGTCACTCAAAACCACATGTTTATTTTTCAAGGAATAAAAGTTTCCGTCCCGGAAAGAATGAATCGAGTCTACTTAAAGAACTAAACAAAACCTCCTTTAGACCTATGGAGATGGAATCTATTCATTGCTACCAGACCCTGGAGGTTCTTGTGGGACCAGGATGGAGCAGCATTCTGAGGTTACTGGTAGTTAACATTACGCAATGCTCTGTTTACTGCACAAGATTGTTGAATAATGGGCTAAGGGTCAGATCCCGGTTCATGGAAGCTGCCATTACAATCCAATTTCCCACTACCTGCTGTGACAGGTCCCCCTCCAAAGCACTCCCCTCCATTGCAAAGCTCAACTCCATACAGACATGTTTTCCTCAGCCTTATGTGTCAGTTAGACAATACAATACAGGGGCGCCAACAGAGTAAAAGTATCAAGTTAAAAAGGTATAAAATTAGGGGCAAGGGTGGACTTACCTCCCCAACAAAAACAAAACTATTGTATAAGATGAAGAAAAACGGTATTTATTCTTACTCCAAAAACAGTTTGCAACGCGCTGTGTATTTTTGCCTGAGGAAGCGGGCTTGAGACCTGTGAAACGCGTTGCAAACTGTTTTTGGAGTAAGAATAAATACCGTTTTTTCTTGATCTTATTCAATAGTTGTGTTTTTGTTGGGGAGGTAAGTCCACCCTTGCCCCTCATTTTATACCCTTTTAACTTGATACTTTTACTCTGTTGGCGCCTCTGTATTGTATTGTCTAAGGGATAATTATCCACCTGATAAATGGGTGTGTCCACCCTTCTTTTTTGTTCTACGGAGAGAGACTTCTTAGCCTGAGTGGGGACAGGCCTCATCTCCCCTCTTGCTTTTTGAGTGGTTGCCTGGTCTTGGCAACCCATACTTGTGAGTATTATTCACTACATACCATATATACATTGTATTATCAATAATACACGATTGGGGGCTCTCGATTGTCTACCTTCTTGTTTTACATATCTCCTTATGTGTCAGAGCTTGTTTTAATCAGTGTGTATGCTTCACGATTTCCTGGTAAGGAAACCCAGCCACTAGCCCTCTCTTGGAGCACAGGCTTCCAGAGGTGCCAGCTACAAGTTCTACTTGATATGGACACATTCCCATTATTGATATCATTAAGTATGTTCATACAGAGCACTGAATGTTTTAACAGCAAACAATCACATTTTTACACAGTAAAACAGAGTGACCAATTTTTGTTGATTCCACTGTATGAATTTTTGGTATAATAAATGCTATTAATGGTTCAGAGAATTTACATTACCATGAATTGCTATGTATAGCTAGGAAAACTATTCTTTATCCACTTTATTTCCATCTGTACAGTTCGAGGTAAATTCAGTGAATCAATACTTACCTTAAAAAATGGTATACTATTCACCATACCTCCCAACTTTTTGAGATGAGAAAGAGGGACACTTAAACCACACCCCTGCCACACCCCTGATCACGCCCCCATCACACCCCTAGTCACGCATACCATAAATATTTCATAAGAAAAATATGTTGTTTTATAATACAAAACACACTGGTCCTTTCTATCCTGGTTCTTTTTCCTTCATATTAAAGAGAATCTGTACTCTAAAATTCTTACAATAAAAAGCATACCATTCTATTTATTATGTTCTCCTGGGCCCATCTGTGCTGTTTCTGCCACTCCCTGCTATGATCCTGGCTTGTAATTGGCAGTTTTAGGCAGTGTTTACAAACATAAGACATGGCCTGTAAACAGCATGTGATAGGCTAAGAGGAGCTCAGTCTGTGACTCACACAGAGCCTGCAGTGGGCGTGGAGAGGGTGTGAACAGCTTCTATCCTATCACAAGCAGACCAGCACATTCCTGCCTGAGTGCCTGAGCCCGACAAAGCCGTCAGAGGAAAGAAGATTAGATTATATAACAGAGGTAATTCAGCCACTGTGCAACTAGGAAAGGCTGCAGTAAGACAGACCACATTAGAACAAGTATAGGAACTTATAGGATAGAAGAAATAAGGCTGACTATTTTGTTACATAGTCTCTTTAACATTTTAAAATTAGTAAAATATCAATTTAAAGGATGAGAATAAAGTTTACAGTCAATCAAACACATTTTTTAGTAGAAAAATATATATATTTACATAGAAAGAGGGACAAATGTGGAGTAAAGAGGGACAGAGAGACGGGGCTCTCAAAAAGGGACTGTCCCTCCAACAGAGGGACAGTTGGGAGCTATGCTATTCACATATGTTTTGTTTAAATTTTAGGACTAATTAAAAAAAAATGGACACTCGGATTATTAATAGCTGATTGTCCTGATTTTACACGTAACAAACAACTGGTGTGTTAATTGCTTTAAGCACTCAGAGGAGGACTGGAACCATTTGGCGTAGGGCAGGATTACACTTGTGCCAGCATCCAAATTCCTTTAGGGCCTGTGAACACTGAAAATCGCAAGCGCAATTGCAAACGCAGTGTTATACGATTTGTTTTTTTTAAATCAAATTTCTACTATTTATTTTATTCTACCTATTTATAACATTTTTTGTGCACTTGTAATGTGCTTGCGATTTTGCTGAGGCTATCTTTTCCTGGCTTCCTGATTGTTTACCTAAAAACACAATGAAAATCACATGCATTGCGTTTTTCATGCATTTTGTCACACGCAGTGCTTAAAGAGACTCTGAAGCGAGAATAAATCTCGCTTCAGAGCTCATAGTTAGCAGGGGCATGTGTACGCCTGCTAAAATGCCGCTATCCCGCGGATAAACGGGGGTCCCTTCACCCCCAAACCCACCCCCGCAAGACTTGGTTGCAAAGTTGGTCGTGAAAAATCTCTTCCTGGAGGCAGGGCTAACGGCTGCAGCCCTGCCTCTAGTCGCGTCTATCAGACGCGCATCGCCGCCTATCCCCCGCCTCTCTCAGTGAAGGAAGACTGAGAGGGGAGGGGGAGAGGCGGAGATACGCATCTGACAGACGCGCGTGGGGCAGGGCTGCGGCGGTTAGCCCTGCCCCAATGCGGAAGCGCTCCCCCGCTGTACGGAGGGGGTTTGGGGGTGAAGGGACCCCTGTTAAGCCGCGGGATAGCGGCATTTTAGCAGGGGCACACATGCCCCTGCTATCTATGAGGTCTGAAGCGAGATTTATTCTCGCTTCAGACTCTCTTTAAAAAGCGCAGCAATCACTCTAATTGCATTTTTCTAAAAACACATTGCATTCGTGTGTACAGGTCATCACAATTGTCATGATTTTTCAAAAGATTTTATATTTAAAAAAAATGCATGCGATTTTAAAAATGCAGCACAAATAAAGCAGTGCGTACAGGCCC
Organism: Hyperolius riggenbachi; assembly: GCF_040937935.1. NCBI lineage: Eukaryota > Metazoa > Chordata > Amphibia > Anura > Hyperoliidae > Hyperolius > Hyperolius riggenbachi. Next base: position 225,344,087 of record NC_090651.1, on the reverse strand, counting down.
TTAGGCCTGCCATGCACAGTTATGAGGATTCAGATGCGTTGTCCGAAAATCTGATGGAGGCTTCAGTTTTTATTTTCACATGCAAATTCAGAAGCAGCCTAATAATTTCAATAGGCTGCTATTCCCCATCGGTGTTTTGGGGAATTGCTGCAAATCACTCATAATGACAATTAGTCCTAAGGGGTGCTCAATTAAGTTGCCTTTGGAAGAGGGTGATGGGGAAGGAGGTGTGCTGGAAAAAGAGGGGTGGTGCCAAACATCAAAATATAGCAGTGCCCCAGCTTTCCAGTGCTCACAGTACATTCAAGGGTGTAGCAATAGCCATAGCAGCCATTGCATCTGTTATGGGGCCCTAGAGTAGAGGGGGCCCAGGTGGTACTTGATGTTTTCACCAACTTTCTTGTGTTCCTCCACCATGTGATTTTATCTAAGTGCCCATGGACTAAACACAGTGTAGATCACATGAGAATGCAAATCTCACAGTTAAATCCTATCCATGGGGTAGAGGTAGGTGGCATTTCTCAAGAACGCCTACATTTTATGGCCCCATGAAAGTTTTGTTATGAGGCCCAATAATGTCTAGCTACGCCACTGAGTACATTTCCTGCTTTTCAGTGCCCTGTTGTTTCTAAATATCCCCTAGCATTTGTTACAGCATCTTAGTTTACCCCACAGTATGTCCTTAGCTTTGTAGTACTTGCTGACCTCTAATGGAGGATCATGTCGAGATGTGTAATTAATGTTTATGCTCTTATACAGCAGTGATTGATCTGGTGTAATTTGACAATGTTGTCTGTTTGCTAACCAGGAAGTGTTAAAATAAAGTTGTCTCAATTAAAAAAAAAAAATCCACCAACAAGGAAACACATTACATTATATAAAACCCTTGTGTTCCTGCGTCCTCCTCCTGTGTCCCTGTGTCCGTGCTTTCGGCCTACTACGCAGGCTGAAACAACAGGAGAATGGGATCAGGGGTGCGGGCTAGTGCACACGCAGTGCGGCACGCGGGCGAGTACGCATTGCGGCCTTAACCGCGCATGCGCGCTGACATACAGTGGCGACAGGGGCGGGAGGGGTTGTGAGGCAGAGGCCTAGCGCCTGTTATTTAAACGGTCCTTAGGTCTAGTACTGAGAGAAAAGCAAAGTGTCTGTGTGTAGTCTATTGTGGTGGAAATATGCTTTATCTTCCAAGATAAGTCTGAAGGCATTCTTAGGCCAGCTACCCCATCTCAATATGGCAACATATAACCTATGACAGAGACTGTGGCTACATATGACTGCTCATTGATATTGGGAACCAACTATGACTGCTGGAAGATAATGCAATGGTAAAATTGCATAATGCAGGTAGCGCAGGCAATTTTACTGTTACAAACTCTGGTGGGGGGGCGCACCACCCATTAACCCATTAGCATCATACGCATTACTGGTGTAGCTTGTTTCATGCTAATGGGTTAACGGGCGATGCACTGCCAGTGTAGCGCTTGGCAACTTTACCATTACATAGTACATCAGGCCCATTGGGAGCTATCTATGACAGCTGGCTGATTCTGGAGGCCACCTATGACTGCTGGCTGATATATTGTACACCCTATGAATGAGAATCCAGCATAAGTACAGGTGTTTCCCCGAAGTCTGCTGGGGTCGCTTATTGATCCAGCTTGCTGGATTTTTAAGTGACAACTGGTGATAGTCCATTATTCCACTTCTTTCCCTGTTTGCTGAAGCTGCTCGGTCATTCCCCAGGCCACCATTCCTTACTCTTTGTCTTCACTGTAGACATACAGTTTATCACCTTGCTGGTCCTGTCTCTGCATGTCACGTGACATGCTTCACGTAGACAACATAGGACTCTACAATGCTGCTGCTCTTAACCTCACTACATTTGCAGGCCTCCCCCTTCACCCCTGTTGGGGACTATTGTTACTCTCCTGCTACGTGACCGGTATAAATAGTATGTAAAATTGTTATTAATCAGAAGAAAAAGGGATATTTAATTATTTTGAAGACAGATGCTGTTTAAAATGACAGCATGGTAATCTGTGGTGTTTACAGTGGAGTAAACCATGGCACCCACTCAATATCTTCTATCAAGATCTGATTGGTTGCTATGGATTAACGCACTTTGCACATTATATTTGCTCTTGTACTGACTGCTTCACTGAACAAGCTTATATGAGTCATCATTAAGCCCCAGCTTTGATTCAGTTGCCATAATAGTGAAGGTGGTGACACTACTGATCTGCTAAATAGGTAGTGATTGAGAGAGTACTTGAATAGAAAGAGATGCTTGCTGTTTTACCTACAGTCAACAGACCAGGAAAGCTAGGTACACACCATACAATTTTGTTTTAGATACCGTAAATGGTTTGACAGATCATTTCCATCATGTCCGATATTATTTTTGATCATTTTTCTGGTCGATTTCACATAGAAGTGAATGGAAATAGATAAGAAAAGATAAGAGAATCAAGCAGGAAAATGACCGGAAAATTGAACCGAAAATCGATCGAACGGAAAATCAACTGAAAAAACGCATTGTGTGTACCTAGCATAAGACTAAAGAATAAATAAATGAAAGAATAGCCTGAGCATTAGGATCCCTGCAGTGCCCTGGTAGTGGCCCTGGCCCCTGACTTAGTGCCATCATGATTGCCATCACACTCCTTAAAGCTCCTGGACAATGGAGTGGGACATTCTTCATTGGACCAGTAGCAGCCTCATGCCTGTATTCACCTCTAGAAATGTTCTTGTAAAACTCTGATAATAAAGAGGAAAACATGAGAACCTTTTTATGGAAAGGATTTGTCCAAAACAACAGAATTTAGCAGCTGTTTTGGGAAAATTCTCTTAAGCCCACAATTTTGTTCACGAAGACTTGTCTATAAGGTTGTCTTTAAATGTAAGATAAAATGTCTATAAGGTAAAGGTAGAACTAAACTTTCTAAGTCAAATTTATCTCCGTGTAGTTTATTCTCTGCTAGGCAGTCCAGACTATTTAAAAAATCTACTTACATTTTGTAACAAAAACATGGGAAATGTATGTTGGATGGAGTAATGGCTGCTTTCTTAGAGCTGCCAAAAAACTGTGTAACCCTCATATGCACCTTCATTTAAGGTCCCATGTTCCCACCACCAGGCCAGACAGTCTATAAATCCGAGGTTAAGGTTGTGTCCCCAAACAACCTCTACAGCAGCTTCTCAAGAACCCTTGCTTAACTCTCACATTGCTGTACCCTTGCAGCCATGTCCCCCACCACCATGAAATATACTGGGAGGGAGGTCATGGGTGTAAAGCCAAGACTGGATCTCCAATCAGTGATGAATGGAGAGGAGGGTGAGTTGTGCATGCCATGGACTGGTAAAAGCCAACTTTGATCTGGCTGAAAACCCCGGGATGATGTCATCGCTGGAGTATGAGGAAAGTTTTTGGGGGAAGAGGGGACAAGTTTAGTTTTTTCAGGAAAGAGGGAGGGTGGACCAAATTTGCCCAAACCTTGAGAAGAAGGGCTATAATAACAGTCATTGACCTCAGAATAGCCATATAAAGCAGCATGTTTTGAATTTTATAAAATGTGAACAGCTGTTGATTGTGGAAAGATATGCAACACTTTTTTTTTTTGTTTTTTTTCTTGATAGCCTTCATAGCTTCATTTTAAAAAGCTGCATAGTAACAATTTACCAGCTTTTGGAGCCATCAGTAAAATAAACCTCACCATGCATGATCAGGTCATCTGCATTCTTTTTAGCAGTGATGGCTGAGTCAGAAGATGGGCTTGACAATGATTTCCTATTTGCCCATAAAGACCTGAGTGCTCATAATGAATACAGCCTTCAGCATTCTTCACATGAATGCTGTGCTGAGCCGCAGGACAGGATGTTAGCATTGTTTAGAAGGTTGGAACCTCCATCCCAGGCATGGATCACTGGTAATTGCCCTGTTCTGCTGGTCTATTATCTCTTTTACTGCTTCATTTTCTACATGCCCTTTCTGTTTTTACTGCAGGCTGCCATAATCGGTTCACTGACCGCAGGGTCATCTTACTTTAAATAAGGCATATGGTACTTCCTCCAAACACATTCTCTAGTTAAACCAATCAAGTTTAATGTTGATATCTTTAAAATGTAAGTACAATCCTAGCATAAACAGAAATGATTGTTTAAAGGACAACTGAAGTGAGAAGAATATGGAGGCTGCCATATATATATTTTTTTTAAACAATGCCAGTTGCCTGACTGCCGTGCTGCAGTTGTGTCTTAAAAAACTGTACCAGAGATCACGAAGTATAAAGAATCAATATTTCCCCTTGGCTTCCTCCCGCCCTATAAACATGTGAGTCCCTCGCTGTCCTCCTGCAGTCTGCCATTCAGCTGTAATCAGCCCCGGTTACTTGCTCATTCGCGTCCAGTCTGAGTCTTCTGTGCATGCACGGACCTACTGCACATGCGCAGTAGATCCGGACTGACATCACTGAGCAAGTTACCGGGGCTGCTTGCAACTCAGCGGCAGACCACAGGAGGACGGTGAGGGACTCACACGTGTTTCCGGGGTGGGAGGAAGCCCTGGGTAAGTATCGATTCTTTATACTTTGTGATCTCTGGTTTCCTTTAATAACACCAGAAACAAGCATGCAACTAATCTTGTCAGATCTGACAATAATGTCAGAAACACCTGTTCTGCATATGTTTGTTCAGGCTCTATGGTTAAAAGTATTAGAGGCAGAGGATCATCAGCAGGACAGCCAGGCAACTGGTATTGCTTATAAAGAAATAAATAATGCAGTCTCCATTGCCCTCTTACTACAGTTGTCCTTTAACTTTGACAAGGAAAATGTTGCTCTTTCGAGTTAAACTGAATTGTGTCACATTTCATACTGAAAAATTCATTTGCATTTAACTTTGTTCAGTTTGCATTGTAGTCTATGAATAGCTATTTTGATCATCTGATTCCATGCATTTCACATGGCATGCAGAGGCAGGAGCCACAGGGAGCGATAGACTGTACAGAGGCTACAGTGAAGGGAGGAGTGAGGACCTGATGCTACGCTTGATGCCAGGACTAAGGATGTCACCACCTGTGATAAATTTCAGAAAATAAATAAGAGTTAGGAAATATTTTACAATGGCCAAACACTGACTAAATACTTTATAAATGAATTTTGTAATGAAAGAAACAACTTCATTCAGTACATTATATTCACTTTAAAGGCACACTAAGGGCCCATTCACACTAGAAGTGCTTTCCTGAGCATTTTGCAATTTGAAATCGCTCCCATTCACGTTCATTAAAATTGCGGTAAAAATCACGGAAAAATCGATTTGATTTCGCAATCGCGTACGCGAGTTTCGTGGTGATTTTTCATCGCGATTTTAATTAAAGTGCATGGGAGCGATTTTAAAAACGCTAATCAATCGCAAAACGCTCAGAAAGCGTTTCTAGTGTGGATGGGCCCTATGCAGTAATGTCTGTGAGAAAGGAAGGGGGGAGGGGGGGAGACCTGGCCAGCAGAATTTCACTCTTGCTTGATAGGTCATGTCATGTGATTTAATGTTACACAAATGTATTAGTTATGTTATTCTGAGCTTTCCAGACTTCAGAAAGGAACACAGGAAGGTATTTCTGTAAATTGATGGTTAATTTTCACAGGATGTAATGGTCTTGCTAGACCAGAAATTCTTGGAGCTGCTCTAAGGATGGTAATGAGAGGGTGTGGAGATATGACCTAGCCTAGTTGTCATGCCATATAAACATCTTTGAAATACTGTATGCAAATGAATACATTGTAACTAAACTCATCAATGTCTGCTGCTTGCTTTCAGCTGCTGGAGAGTACCTGTGGGTGCTTACACCAAACAGCAGCAGTTATTTAGTCAGCTAGGCACATATCCTACCCTGTCTTGTATCAGGAAATCATTTGTCATTCTACTACCACAAAGCCTTCCATCATAACGCCTCAGTCCCTACAGAGTTTTGTTTATATGTCCATCATTAAATCTGATATTTCTAGAACAATTTGTAATGTGACAGTATTCTTTTCCTGCCAGCCTAGGATTACCTTCATCCATAGTAAATTGCTGTCCGATTGTTAATGAAGCTCCAGATAGGAAAAAAATGGATGTTACTAACCAACCCCTGCCCAAACAAGAATTAAGAGCTATACTTACTTCCTATAACAAAAGAGATAATATAATAATGGGCATAAAGAGATAATTTGCATATTCCGTAGCGGTGCATTGTGGGTAGCCACAGATGTTCATCTAAAGTGGACCTGAACTCAGAACATTTTTTCTGCTCTAAAAGACACACAGCAGCATAATAACCTTCAAACAAAAACATTTTTTGTTACAGCTGATACACATCCTAAAATAAATCTGACTGAATTATAGCAAGTACCTTCTGTTTTAAGAAGGCAAATCACACCAAGCATTCCTATAACAAAGAAAGAGTTTAGTACCTGCTCAGCATCAAGTGTTTGAATCTGAGGAATAACATGCACAAGGATATTGCTCTTGTGTCCAAACACTGCTAGCATAGCAAATAGATGCAGCAAACCACATGCTGCAGCATGCTTGACCTGGAAGCTGTACAGGCACATGACCTTTTATTCATTCATGGATTCAAGTAGAAAGAGGCCAAATTAGTAACGTTTAAACTTGTAATTCTGGTATGGGGAAGCAGTAGAGGTGTCAAAAAATATTTTTTTTACTTTTATTTTGTGTGTGTGTTTGTGTGTGTGTGTGTGTTTGTGTGTGTGTGTGGGGGGGGGGGGGGGGGAGGGTGGCATTGGGCTTGAAAGGGAATGTATACTTACTTTATTTATTTAACAAAAAAAAATGTGTGCGTATGTGGGGTTGTGTATATGTGTGTGGGTATGCATGTGTGTGTGGGTGTGTTTTCTGACTTGGTAACCGATATAATTAAACTCTACACATCATTTCCTCAGTGCACAGCAGTAACACATGAATGTGTTGCAAAACTTGTTCCGAATATTTGTTTTTGTCCTTGAAGTGCTCGTCCAAACCTGAGGCTCATATGGATGGGTATTACAGTGTATGGACATTTTCCAAAACTAGTTGCACAACTGCCCTCTCCCCTGTCCCTTTCACTGCTCAAGGTAAATAGTGCATATTTGCTGAAGTTAAGAAGTCCACATTGTTTTTTAACCTTGTGACCTGTGCCAGCTTAACTAAAGTTGTGTTAACTGCTGCTAGGGGAGTGTCTTCAATGCAGAAGCACACAAGGGACTACTACAGGAAACATCTTCTTTTCTTCTTCAGAACTTCTGACTTTTTCCCCTGAGTTACTTTATCTATCCAAACCCAGGATTTTCAAAGGGGGGATTCCTGAATGGTCTCCCTCAGCCACGCACACTACAGTATAATGCTATGGTAGGACATCATGCTGGGTACACATAATGCAATTTTCCGACCGAACGACCGACAACAGGATTGATCAGGAGCAGTTTGGATACAGATAATAATGAGGACAGTCGACATTGGTAATGAAGGGGAAAGCTAAGCATTCACACAGCAGGGCACAGGGCTGTGCTCATACCTGGCTCTGTTAATTTCCCCAGAGCTGCTCCGTGCTCTGTACACACGCTGCTGCTCCATCCAAAGTCAACTGTAGCAGGGAAAGAAAGGGGGCAGTGTTGTGAGGTGCAGGAAACCTGCAGATATTCTGGTGTCTCTGCCTGTCCCCAGACACTGCATCCCCTGGTCTGAGGGGGGATTCTGGGTAGCTGTAATCCCCCTGCGTTTGCCTATGTATGTAGGTGTTCATCGGTGGGTCAGTATAGACAAACACAAATTCAAATACACCAAAGAAGAATTGATCTAACCTGTTCCTTCAAAGCTACTGAAGGAATAGGTGACAACATACATATCACAGTCCATGTGTACAGCAGTTTTGTACACTGTTTGGGTCTAATGAATGATGTATCTGATATAAGGTTCTCTATACTTCTAACTAGAGTTCCCCTTTAATATAGTGGAAAGATTATTATTCTCTTGCACTACGAATGCCACCCAGAATGCTTGTCGTGCTGATTAATTAGAGGGGAAAATATGTTTTTCAATTGCTTGTAAAGGATGGGGTACGATCACCTTTGGTAAAAAAAAAACGATCCCTGACGGTTAGTGACAACAAGTGAACAGCAGCGGAGCACATTTTAATTCAGTGATGGCACAATGTCAGTCCGCAAATCTGATAGCGTAAATATGAAAAGGATGACTTAGAAGAGCAATACCTTACGAGTACTTTGAATTGGTCGATTGTTTTTGATCGATTTGGTATGAACAACTAACATCGATTAACATTGATTAACAACGCCCAGGACGGATCACTCTACATAGGTGATAACCGGTCTCTTTTTACCTATGTAGGGACTTTTAAAAAAAAGATTCTTGGCCAACCTGTCAATCATTTTGGGAAAGGTGGGTAGAGCATGTGTACAGAGCTTAATACAGGTGTCTGTCATTTGAGTCTGTTACTGGGGTTTTGCCATTAGAGTTGGGCCGAACGGTTCACCTGCGAACGGTTCCATGCGAACTTCCGTGGTTCGCTTTCGCGTCCCGCAGGCGAACGTTTGCGGAAGTTCGGTTCGCCCCATAATGCACCATGGAGGGTCAACTTTGACCCTCTACATCACAGTCAGCAGGCCCAGTGTAGCCAATTAGGCTACACTAGCCCCTGGAGCCCCACCCCCCTTATATAAGGCAGGCAGCGGCGGCCATTACGGTCACTCGTGTGCCTGCATTAGTGAGAGTAGGGCGAGCTGCTGCAGACTGTCTCTCATAGGGAAAGATTAGTTAGGCTTAGCTTGTTCCTGGCTGCATACCTGTTCTGTGAACCCACCACTGCATACCTGTACTGTGAACCCACCACTGCATACCTGTTCATTGAACCCACCACTGCATACCTGTTCAGTGAACCCACCACTGCATACCTGTTCAGTGAACCTGCCACTGCATACCTGTTCTGTGAACCCACCACTGCATACCTGTTCTGTGAACCCACCACTGCATACCTGTTCTGTGAACCCACCACTGCATACCTGTTCTGTGAACCCACCACTGCATACCTGTTCAGTGAACCCACCACTGCATACCTGTTCAGTGAACCCACCACTGCATACCTGTTGTGTTCAGTGAACCCGCCACTGCATACCTGTTCTGTTCAGTGGACCCGCCACTGTATACCTGTTCAGTGAACCCGCCACTGCATACCTGTTGTGTTCAGTGAACCTGCCACTGCATACCTGTTCTGTTCAGTGGACCCGCCACTGCATACCTGTTCAGTGAACCCGCCACTGCATACCTGTTGTGTTCAGTGAACCTGCCACTGCATACCTGTTCTGTGAACCCGCCACTGCATACCTGTTGTGTTCAGTGAACCCGCCACTGTATACCTGTTCTGTTCAGTGAATCCGCCACTGTATACCTGTTCAGTGAACCCGCCACTGCATACTGATCATTACCTTGCCGTGGTGAAGGGGCTTGCGTATCACAATGAAGCAATGACCGGTGCCTAGATGAGTGTCTCGGGGGGTACACAAAAGATAATAAGGTCGTTGCTTCATTGTGGTCAGACCAAATTTGATCAGCTGGACAGTCACTGTTCTGTCATTCAGCTACATCAGCCAGGCGACCATATGGGCTGTAAAGCCACCAAAACCTGCACTCTTGCCATGGTGCGCACCAGTCCAGCACGGCCGTCACTACACAAACAGCTGTTTGCGGTGCGTTACACGGTGAGTTTGGTGTGTCAGTGTGAAGCAGTACCTTAATTACACTACCTGATTGATGTATACACATGCAAGATGTTTTAAAGCACTTTAGGCCTGTCATTTAGCATTCAATGTGATTTCTGCCCTTAAAACGCTGCTTTGCGTCAAATCCAGATTTTTCCCGGGGACTTTTGGCGTGTATCCCACTCTGCCATGCCCCCCTCCAGGTGTTAGACCCCTTGAAACATCTTTCCATCACTTTTGTGGCCAGCAGAATTTTTTTTTCCAAAGTTCGCCCCCCCCATTGAAGTCTATTGCGGTTCGCGAACTTTTCCGCGAACCGAACGTTCCGCGGAAGTTCGCGAATCCGGTTCGCGAACCTAAAATTGGAGGTTCGGCCCAACTCTATTTGCCATCTGTTGCTGGGATTTGTCAAGTGCTCCTGACATGTGAATGTGGTCTGTCATGGTGGTTTGTTCTGTCACTGGGGACATTCTGCTTAATGATTATTGTGGAGACATGCCTACCTAGTTTTGTTATTTTGGGGACAGCCTGCAAAATAGTTTTTTTGTGTGGATTTACTCCTTGTAACAGTATTTGTTTGACCTATTTGTCTGCCTATTTGTCATTTGGTGGACATGATACCTATATTTTTCTTTTTCAGGGGGTGTGTTATTCTGCGTACGCATTAGCGCGCCGTCGGTGAGTTGGTTGCCAGGAAAGCTGAATGAAATGAAATGATGGCTCTCCCTGCTGCCACTAAACTCCCCCTGCGGCTTTAAATACTATTCCCACTCCGAGTCGTCGCAACTCAGAGGGAGGTGTTATTCAGGGTCGGGATTTCGCACATCGCTGCTATGGGGCGCTGGGCGCCGAAACCACCTGCTTTGGGATTCTGCCTATGTTATTTGGGGTCAATTATATATACCTGTGTATATGTCAGCATGGTGGCATAGTGGTTAGCTCTCTCGCCTTGCTTCGCTGGGTCCCTGTAACGGTTGTGGAACTTTCTCCGTGATCGGCGCACAACGCGTGCGCTGATACGGCGGAAATCCTCCACAAGCGTATAATTGCAGGAACCCAGCAAAAGGTGATACGCACCCGTAGAGGGAAATTCCTGTCGGCAGATGGCGCTGAGGAGTGCAGAGGAACCAATCCTCTGTACCTCCACAAATGCCAGACAGGCATTGTACGAAGCGCAGAACGCAATCGCAAGGGAAGCAATTGCGAATGAGAACGAGCAAAGGGACAGGTTGTATGTGTGTGCGCCAATCTAGTCGCCACCCCGCGACAGCGCACACACAACAGCAGATACGAAACAGAAATGCAACCGCAAGAAAGGCGATTGCCAAAAGTGACACAAGGCAGATCAGAACAGAATACGAGGATAGCAAAGGCACAGCAAATCATACAATGAGAAGATACGGAAAATAACAAACGCTAACTGAACGCGAACACCGCACTCATTCGCAACAGTGCACGCATTCATGCGCGGTCTCCACGTGATAAGCACAATAGAGACAAGCACGCCTAACTAACCATCGACAGACAAACATGTAACAGAGGACGCGAGCGCTTGCTTAACGGTTACCTCACCGAGCCTCCAGCAAGCGTTCGTAGCAGACAAGACAGACACACGAAAACAGGGACAAGCGAAAGATAGGATTCACAGCACTAGCGAAAGTGGCTAGCGCGATCCAGGAAGACAGAACAGAAGGATCCACAGTACTAGCGCAGGATGCGAGTGCGATCCAGGTACAGAGTAGCAGAACAGAAGGATCCACAGCACTAGCGCTAGGCGAGTGCGATTCAGGCAGACAGAGTAGCAGAACAGAAGGATCCACAGCACTAGCGGAAAGTGGCTAGCGCGATCCAAGGAGACAGAACAGAAGGATCCACAGCGCTAGCGCAGGATGCTAGTGCGATCCAAGTGAGACAGATCAGAAGAGATAGCTGGTAGCAACCGCTGCACCAGCTATACTCCAAGAACAGAGATCAGAATGATTTCCTGTCGACCACCGCTGGGACAGGACAATTGCAACAGAACAAACAAAACAGATAAGCAATCCTAACTGCACTAGGGGAACCTGCCTAGCGCAGTTTCAGAAATTACTCTAAGCTGATCTTCAAACAGAGAGTAAGGCTGACACTCCTCCAGGAGTGTTTCTCAGGAAGGAATCCTTATGACCAGCCAAGCATTGTGGGAAACACATAGTACTTATAGTACACGCCTCCAATGAATGTGGCCAGGCAATTTGCATGACAACGTATGCAAATTCCTCAGCAAACACAAGCTGTAAAACTGACAGAAGCTCTCCTTTCCAGAGTCCTGCAGCATGCAAACCTAAACAATGGTCAAAAAGCTGCCTGCCTGCACAGGCAGCTGAGCAGATCATTACAGTACCCCCCCTCCAGGGTCGAATTCCAGACGACCCTCAAAACTGCTATTTCCAAACCACTTTAACAGAAGACTCATGAAGGTCGGGACAGCCCGACAAGGTCCAATTCCAGAGTCAGTCCACCCGAAACCGACCTCATCGGAAACAGAAGCCACCGAAACATGCCTGTCAGCACTACAAGTCTCAGCGTAACACCCATCAGGACTGTGGATACCAGAGAAGAAGCCACTGACACCCTCCAGACAATACCCACCACCTTCCAAGGAGCGTCCGAAAATACCAAATCTGCCACAAAACCTGTTCGAAGTGTCTCTTTCAAAACAAAAGCCGCTGTTGAGCGTATTCAGGGCACCAAGCAAAACTTCTCTCGGAATCTCCCAGAACGCCTTGAAGCTCTGCAGAGATTCCAAGAAGCCAGAACGCTCACCAGGCTCACATGGAGAGCTACCAAGCACCCCCATGGAACCTATGACAGTTCCAGATTCAGAATTAGCAGGACACCCATCAAGATCAGGACTTTCAGGGACCACTTCTGGGCATGCAAGCAGGCAGGCTAAATCAGAACATGTCTCCACCGAGGAAGCATCTGAGTACGGTGGTAACCGAGGCACACTTGGGCTTTCTGGGTCACAGAGCACACTGGGGTACACCAGCACAGGAGAAACCTCAGGACACGTCGGGGAACTGCCAACCTCAGAGTCCGGCACGACCAGACCAAAACCAGGACCGGGCAGAAAATCATCACAAGTAGAAGTCACAGGTACTGGTATTTCAAAAGAAGACTCGGTCTCAGGCTTAGAGATCTCAATGACTGTAATGGTATCTGACAGAAATTCATCATTGACTACCCATGACTGAAGCTCCACCAGAGTTGAAAAGGTAGCCAGCAAGGCAGCAATGCCTACGGAAGAGGGCAACACCTCAGAAGGACTTGGGGGGCAGGAGACATCTCCTACAAGTTCTGCACCCTTTGGGAGGAACTCGGAGACCTCCTGAACATCAAACAAGACCTCAGGAACATCATTTTCCAGGTTTTCTAAGAAGGATTCTGAACTATCCATGTTACAGGGCTGAACATTAAATACCTCCTGCAGGCAGGGCAGATGTCCCAGGAATGGTTCCACCATAACCTGAGACTGAACTTCATCATAATTAGCGGGATGTACAGGAATATTTACTGGAACACACACTGACTCCCTAACTTCATTCTCACTGTACCTAGAATTCTGTGTGGCAGTCAAACTAGCTTGTAACTCCAAAACTGCAGAAAAACAGGTGAGTATAGTGGCAATACCTAGACGAGCCTTTAGGGACACTGCAGGGGATTCTAAGCAAGGCCACATTGACTCATCCAGAGTACAGGGTGCAGAATCAGCACTTCCCTCAAAGCAAGAAAGGGGCTCACAAGCGTCAGTGTGAAAGGAAAACATGTTTTCATTCATGGTACAGGGCAGGTTCAGAGAAAGCGTCTCTGAACAAGGCAAAGAAGGTTCAGCATCAGATTCGCAAAACCAAAGCACTGTCTCACTCTTAGATTCGGCTAACAATGTTGAATCTGAGGAATCAGAACGCAAAACCTGCGAATCAAAAATCACTTTAGGTTGTGAAACTGACGCTTCCATAGCGCAAACCTTCGCGATCTGCGGAGCAGACTGCAAGGCATCTAGGACCGAAACACTGGAGCAACTGTCATCAGGCAACGGGCCCCTACAGGTGTGAACAGGGTGAGACAGAGACTCATTTGCAGAAGAAATAGTGACATCAACAGGATAAACTTTATTAGGCATATTAATTTTACTTTTGACGCTGCATAGTCGAGAAATTTTCCCCATAGCAGGGTCACAGACGGAAGATCTCAAAGATCTGTTTCTAAATGAAAAAGGATCCCACACATCCTTGAGGAAACCGGCAGACTCATGCCGATCACAATCTGCAGGAACATCCGAGAAACAGGCATCAGATCGCACAGATTCAAACTGCACACTGTCAGGAGAGAATCCTTCAGGATTCGCACAGGAATCAACCACAGCGGCACACTCATTCATTTCAGGTTGCACAAAGTCAAGACTCTCATGCTTTACCCCAGAAAGGCAGGAACAATCATCCGACAACGATGTCTCTTTATTGGAATCAATTGGTTGGTGTGTGTGCAACTCATCCAAAATCGTCTGCCACACATAAATCACCAGATCCACATCACCCTCGTCACATTCATCGGAATCATTTAAAAGGTACATAGAATCGAGACAATCATTCAAGACATCCTCGCTTTTTGCGATGTAAAAATCGCAAAAGGCTTTCCAATCAAAATCGAATTCCTCCAGCAAGGCCCCAACATCCCAGGAAGCAAATGGGGGTTCAAACAGGCCAGTATCCAGATAATCTCTATATGGGTGGAGTTCAGGAACAAGAACAGATTTTTTAACTGCTTTAATATAGTGTGCGCTCCTACCTATAGTAGGATCCACATAAGCTTTGGATTGGGGCAAAAAACCTGGAAACTGATCAGCAGATGCATACTCAACAAAATCGTGCAAATCGGAAATTCCGTCTACACTGGGGTTTTGGGTTGGGCTGGTCATACTGTAACGATTGTGGAACTTTCTCCGTGATCGGCGCACAACGCGTGCGCTGATACGGCGGAAATCCTCCACAAGTGTATAATTGCAGGAACCCAGCAAAAGGTGCTACGCACCCGTAGAGGGAAATTCCTGTCGGCAGATGGCGCTGAGGAGTGCAGAGGAACCAATCCTCTGTACCTCCACAAATGCCAGACAGGAATTGTACGAAACGCAGAACGCAGTCGCAAGGGAAGCAATTGCGAATGAGAACGAGCAAAGGGACAGGTTGTATGTGTGTGCGCCAATCTAGTCGCCACCCCGCGACAGCGCACACACAACAGCAGATACGAAACAGAAAGGCAACCACAAGAACGGCGATTGCCAAAAGTGACACAAGGCAGATCAGTACAGAATACGAGGATAGCAAAGGCACAGCAAATCATACAATGAGGAGATACGGAAAATAACAAACGCTAACTGAACGCGAACACCGCACTCATTCGCAACAGTGCACGCTTTCATGCGCGGTCTCCACATGATAAGCACAATAGAGACAAGCATGCCTAACTAACCATCGACAGACAAACATGTAACAGAGGACGCGAGCGCTTGCTTAACGGTTACCTCACCGAGCCTCCAGCAAGCGTTCGTAGCAGACAAGACAGACACAGGAAAACAGGGACAAGCGAGAGATAGGATCCACAGCACTAGCGAAAGTGGCTAGCGCGATCCAGGAAGACAGAACAAAAGGATCCACAGTACTAGCGCAGGATGCTAGTGCGATCCAGGTACAGAGTAGCAGAACAGAAGGATCCACAGCACTAGCGCTAGGCGAGTGCGATTCAGGCAGACAGAGTAGCAGAACAGAAGGATCCACAGCACTAGCGCAGGATGCTAGTGCGATCCAGGAAGGCAGAACAGAAGGATCCACAGCACTAGCGGAAAGTGGCTAGCGCGATCCAAGGAGACAGAACAGAAGGATCCACAGCGCTAGCACAAGATGCTAGTGCGATCCAAGTGAGACAGATCAGAAGAGATAGCTGGTAGCAACCACTGCACCAGCTATACTCCAAGAACAGAGATCAGAACGATTTCCTGTCGACCACCGCTGGGACAGGACAATTGCAACAGAACAAACAAAACAGATAAGCAATCCTAACTGCACTAGGGGAACCTGCCTAGCGCAGTTTCAGAAATTACTCTAAGCGGATCTTCAAACAGAGAGTAAGGCTGACACTCCTCCAGGAGTGTTTCACAGGAAGGAATCCTTATAATCGCACTTATGACCAGCCAAGCATTGTGGGAAACACATAGTACATGCCTCCAATGAATGTGGCCAGGCAATTTGCATGACAACGTATGCAAATTCCTCAGCAAACACAAGCTGCAAAACTGACAGAAGCTCTCCTTTCCAGAGTCCTGCAGCATGCAAACCTAAACAATGGTCAAAAAGCTGCCTGCCTGCACAGAACGTTGTTCTGTAGAAAAGGTGGAGACTGAAAAAAACTACTGTTATAGAGTTTATCTTATAGATAACCCTTGCTTAAAATGAAAAACAATTAACATTTAAGAAGGAAAATCACCAAATATAAACTAACATTTGCTGACTTTTCATCTTTTTATTTTTTAGCTTAGCCTATGTATTATTTTTATAGTTTTTCTTCATAACAGTGTGCCTTTAATTCTGCAACATGTAAAGATAAGAACAGGTTAAGTGGCTTGACTGTTAGTTACTAAATGTGGCTATCATGAATGGATCTGGTATATCCGGTCCAACCGGAGTACATTACTTTTGTCTTAAAGTCTGTAGTATTTACTCTGCAACTTAAAGAGAAGAGAAATATGAAGACTGCAACTGCTGACCTCGCTATTAAGGATGCTAGTTTAATATTACTTTCTAATTAATCACTTGAAACAAGCAGTCCAGATATTATTCATTTCTCTGACTTGTGTTCTGCTCCACCTGAGGAGGTCAGCTTGAAATCCAGATCATTAGCCCTTTTGTTTAACCATAACTGCCACACGGATGTGAGTCTCAAGCCTGAAGCAGGTGCTGCTGTACTTGGACAGATGTGAGACTCACGTCCGTGCAGTCTGAGGGGCTGTGTGCATGATTGTGCTGGCGGAAACCTGTGATCGCATTGATCCCGGTTAAAGGGATGTTTGGTGGCAGGGGACAGAAGTCCCCTGAGCCAATCCATACTTGTCTGGTGAGAATGATCACTGTTTTTGTTCAAAAACAGTGATAGTTCTCTGATTTTGTACCGCTCGTACCGCTGTGCTCCCTCCCGGTCACTCGTTTCTGCCGCTCCCACCGTTGATCGTTAGATGAATGAATGAGAACTAGGTTCCCATTCATTAATCTCGCCTCTTGGTCCACGTGATCAATGAGATGCCTGCGTCACTTCTGAAGTAACACAGGCACACATTACTTCCTATTTAAGGTACTTATTGAACGCAATAGGAAATAATGCGCGAGGACAACTTGTGGCCAAATAGTTAAATTACACCTACAGACTTTAGGGACTAAAAATGTTTTAATATGTATGACAAGAGTGTATATTCTTATTAAATTATGGGCTTGTAATTAGTAATGGATGTAAAATTGAAAAAGTGCACCTTTATTTCCAAATAAAATATAGTTACTATGTTGTACCAGGGATATAATATAAACATTGCAATAACGGGACAAATGGACAAAAAAATTTGTGGTTTTATCCACAGTAGAATGTTTTATTTTAAAACTATAATGGCCGAAAACTGAGAAATAATTATTTTTTCCACTTTTTCCTTCTTTATTCCTAAAAAAATAATTCTTAGCATAATTGTACCACCCAAAGCCTAATTGGTGGTAGAAAAAAACAAGGTATAGATGATTTTGTTGCAATAAATAGTGATAAAGTTATTGAGGAATGAATGGGAGACGCGCTGAAATGTGAAAATTCCTCTTGTCCATAAGGTGAAAACAACCCGCGGGCTGAAATGGTTAAATGGATATTCTTTTGGATTACATATGGCTTAAACAGGGGCGTCTCTAGCCATTTTGTCACTCCAGGCGAGAAATCCTGTGGCGCTCCCACTGTGATTGCCCCCCAGCCCCATACCCCCCACCCCCATGGTGAACCCCACCCCCAAGACCCCCAAAAATCATAATACAGCAGCGTTTCACCAGAAAATACACTTATTGCGGCATGGGGTTACCAGAAAATAGTTGTAATGCAGCACAGCGTTTCACCATAAAATATACTTATTGCGGCATGCACACACACACACACACACACACACACACACACACACACACACACACACACACACACACACACACACACACACACACACACACACACACACACACACACACACACACACACAATATACACATGCACACAGTACACACAACACACACACTATACACAGTACACACACACACACACCCTATACACAGTACACACACGCGCACGCACGCACGCACGCACACACACACACACTATACGCACACAGTAGATATACACTATACACACATACTATGCTGCTACCAGGGGAGGACTTGGACCTTTTGGCCTGTGGGGAAACATAGACTTGAGGCCCGTTATCATGGCAGCCTCAGCCCAAATTATCAAGTCGCATTTGCAAATTGCTAGCGATTGCTATTGCGATTTTTGTAGTGCACTAGCCCAGAGAGAGGAGGAGTGGAGTGAGACTGAGAATAGCAGGAGATAGAGCAGAGAGCTAATCTGTATTGCAGTCCCACATTACACAGAGACTAGTTGCCAATAATAGGACTGCTGTCCCTGCCAGTCTCCCACACAAGTCAGAAAGCAGCCCTCCTGGAGTCTAGGGACTGTCAAAACTTTTAAACCTGTTCAACACCTTATCTGCACATGCAGTCATTATAACAATGGGGAGAGACAAGACAGATGTTTTCCCATGGACCCTCCAGGCAAGCTCTGCATCATGCTGTGTGTATTTACCAGCTTGCCTGTCCTCTAATTGCACTTTTATCAGCTATCCTAGTGTTTCACATTGCTGTACAACAACAAACATAAATACACCAGACACCAGACCAGCCCTAAATCACTGAATAAAAGGCGGCCTGGGGGGCAGTCCATGCCAGGCTGCTAATCCTGCTAAGCTCAGTCTCTACATCCATGCAGTTACCAGTAGCAGAGAGAGAGGAACTGAATTAATCAGTGAATCAGAGTGAAGAGTCAGGACTCAGGAGCTGATGCTGTACTTGGAGCCTTCTCTCACTGACTCATTACTGTGGTTCTTTGAATCATTGAGATGAAGGAACTGAATTAATCAGTCAGTGAATCAGTTATTATGAGTCCAGTCAGGCGCTGCTGTTAGCTGCTGCTGTGTAAACTGATACCTGAGTGGGCTGAGAGGCATTTCTTCTCTCACTACTCAGCAGCGCTCCTGGCTCCTCCTGCCGCTCTAGGCAAGAATTTATAGCTGCCTGGTGGGTGAGACGCCTGTGGGCTTAAATACTCATATAATCACTGACCATACTTTTTTTTTCTGAACATTAAAGGGAACCAGAGAGGAACGGGGGGTTGAAAAAAGAAAATTATTTTATACATACCTGGGGCTTCTTCCAGCTCCATAAGCCTGAATCGCTCCCACGCCGCCGTCCTCAGCTTCCTGGATCCGCCGGTACCGGGCCCGTCACTTCCGGCAGACGCGGCCAATTGTCCGCATCACAGGGGCTCCCTCCATACATGTACGCATGCGGCAGCGCAGTAAGCAGCCACATGCGTATCTGTATGGAGAGAGAGCACCCTGTAATGCGGAGAATTGGCCGCGTCCGCCGGCCGACTTGCCGACTCGCGGCAATGACGGGACCCGGTGGCGGCGGATCCAGGCAGCGGAGGACGGCGGCGTGGGAGCGATCCGTGCGTATGGGGCTGGAGGAAGCCCCAGGTATGTATATTGAATCCTCTCTGGTTCCCTTTAATACCCCTTATCCGATATTCCATATCCAGGTTGAGATATGCTTGTTTCATAATGTGGTCTGATTGTGGAGGATTGGGGTCCTTCCAATTGAAAATAATGGCTTGTCTTGTGGCACATAGTAGATGTGTGTAGTTTAAAAATAAAAAAATTGAGAAAGCACATGTATATAAGTATTCACAGCCTTTGCCATGAAGCTCAAAATTTAGTTCAGTTGCATCCTGTTTCCCCTAATCATTCTTGAGATGTTTCTGCAGCTTAATTGCAGTCCATTTGTGGCAAATTCAGTTGATTGGACATGATTTAATAAGGCACACGCTGGTCAATACAAGGTCCCGCAGATGACGGTTCATGTCAGAGCACAAACCAAACATGAAGTCAAAGGAATTGTCTGTAGACCTCTAAGACAGGATTGTTGCGAGGCACAAATCTGGGGAAGGTTACAGGAAATGTTCCGCTGCTTTGAAGGTCCCAATGAGCACAGTGGCCTCCATCATCCCTAAGTGGAAGAACTCTTCCTAGACCTGGTCAGTCAGGGAGGTGACCAAAACCCTATGGTCACTCTGTCAGAGCTCCAGAGGTCCTCTGTGGAGAGAGGAGAACCTTCCAGAAGTACATCCATCTCTGCAGCAAACCACCAATCAGTCCTGTATGGTAGAGGGGCCAGAGGGAAGCCACTCCTTAGCCAGTGGCGTAGCTACAAACCTCTGGGCCCCGATGCGGAATCTGGATGTGTGCCCCCCCCCCCGGCAACAACCGCTCCCCCCCGGCAACAACAGCCCCCCTCCCCCGGCAACACCCGACGCACACACATATCCGAATCCCTATAGCCAGCTATAGGTCCCCCCAGTATAGGTAGCCAGGCATAGGTAAGCCAGTATAGTTGCCCCCGGTATAGGTTAGCCAGGTAGGTGCCTCCAGCATAGGTAGCCAGTATAGTTGCCCTCAGTATAGGTTAGATAGGCAGGCGCCACCGGTATAAGTTAGATAAATTAGACAGGTGCCCCCAGTACAGGTTAGCTAGGTGGGTGCCTCTAATATAGGTAACCAGAATAGTTGCCCCAGCATAGGTTAGATAGGTAGGTGCCCCCAGTATAGGTTAGTTAGGTAGGTGCCTCCAATATAGGTAGCCAGTATAGTTGCCACCTGTATAGGCTAGCTAGGTGCCCCCAATACAGGTTAGATAAGTAAGTGCCCCCAGTATAGGTTAGATAGGTAGGTGCCCCCCAGTATAGGTTAGATAGGTAGGTGCCCCCCAGTATAGGTTATATTAGGTAGGTGCCCCCCAGTATAGGTTAGATGAGGTAGGTGCCCCCCAATATAAGGTTAGATGAGGTAGGTGCCCCCCAGTATAGGTTAGATTAGGTAGCTGCCCCCCAGTATAGGTTAGATTAGGTAGCTGCCCCCCAGTATAGGTTAGATAGGAAGGTGCCCCCCAGTATAGGTTAGATTAGGTAGGTGCCCCCAGTATAGGTTAGATTAGGTAGGTGCCCCCCAGTATAAGGTTAGATTAGGTAGGTGCCCCCCAGTATAAGGTTAGATTAGGTAGGTGCCCCCCAGTATAGGTTAGATTAGGTAGCTGCCCCCAGTATAGGTTAGATTAGGTAGCTTCCCCCAGTATAGGTTAGATTAGGTAGCTGCCCCCCAGGATAGATTAGGTAGCTGCCCCCCAGGATAGATTAGGTAGCTGCCCCCAGGATAGATTAGGTAGCTGCCCACCAGGATAGATTAGGTAGCTGCCCCCCAGGATAGATTAGGTAGCTGCCCCCCAGGATAGATTAGGTAGCTGCCCCCCCAGGATAGATTAGGTAGCTGCCCCCCCCCAGGATAGATTAGGTAGCTGCCCCCCCAGGATAGATTAAGTAGCTGCCCCCCCCCAGAATAGATTAGGTAGCTGCCTCCCCCAGGATAGATTAGGTAGCTGCCCCCCAGGATAGATGAGGTAGCTGCCCCCCCAGGATAGATTAGGTAGCTGCCCCCCAGGATAGATTAGGTAGCTGCCCCCCCAGGATAGGTTAGGTAGGTAGCTGCCCCCCAGGATAGATTAGGTAGCTGCCCCCCAGGATAGATTAGGTAGCTGCCCCCCCGGGATAGATTAGGTAGCTGCTCCCCCAGGATAGATTAGGTAGCTGCCCCCCCAAGATAGATTAGGTAGGTACCTGCCCCCCCCCCCCAGGAAAGATTAGGTAGGTAGCTGCCCCCCCAGGAAAGATTAGGTAGGTAGCTGCCCCCCAGGAAAGATTAGGTAGGTAGCTGCCCCCGCTTTGCCCCCACATAATGGAGGGGGGAGCCGGAGCCGCGGGGAGGGCAGTCCGACCTCTCCCTCCCTTCCTCTCCCCGCCCCCCCCCCCTCAGATGCAGAGTGACACGCACGGAAGCGCTGTAGGCAGAACTCACTTCCATCCCTGGTTCCAATCGCCGCTGGTCTCCTTCCGCTCTGCATAGATGCTGTTACACACGCAGCTTCCTGTTTAGCCGGAAGCAGCGTGTGTAACAGCATCTCTGCAGAGAGGAGATCAGCGGTGAGTGGAACCAGGGCGGTGAGTTCTGCCTACAGCGCTTCCATGCGCGCTCACTCTGCATCTGAGGGGGGGGGGAGCCCGGGGAGAGGAAGGGAGGGAGAGGTCAGGCTGCTCTCCCCGCGGCTGCGGCTCCCCCCCTCCATTACAGCGCCCCTCTCCCAATAGCGCGCACGGGCCGCACAGCCCTCCAAACAAACATGGGCCCCCCGGGCCCCTCCCCCGCCTCTTCAGGAGCCGGGCCCGGTCGCCGAGGCGACCGTTGCAACCCCGGTCCCTACGCCACTGTCCTTAGTAAAAGGCACATAGCAACCCACCTGGAGTTTGCCAAAAGGCACCTGAAGGACTCTCAGACCATAAGAAGCAAAATTTTTTGGTCTGGTGAGGCAAAGATTGAAAACCAGGCACCCCCTCATCACCAGGCCAATACCATCCCTACAGTAAAGCATGATAGAGGCAGCATTATGCTGTGGGGATGTTTTTCAGCGGCAGGAACTGGGAGACTAATCAGGCTAAATGGTTAGATGACTGCAGCAATGTACAGAGAGAGACGTCCTGGATGAAAACCTGCTCCAGAGCGCTCTTGAACTCAGGCAACGGTTCATCTTTCAGCAGGACAATGGCCCTAAGCATGCAGCCAAGATATCAAAGGAATAGGACAACTCTGAATTGTTGTGACAGACCCAACTCTAACTATAAACGCCTGCTTACGTGAACTACAGCAATGGATGAATGACAACTGGCTGAAACTAAATGCAGACAAAACTGAAGTCCTTCAGATAGGAGGGCAGAGCATGATAACAAAACAACTTACCGTATATACTCGAGTATAAGCCGAGATTTTGGGACCAAAAAATTGTCCCAAAAGTGGGGGTCTCGGCTTATAGTCGAGTCTTAACTTAGTGGCAGTGTCGCCCCCCCTCCCCGAGTGCCTCCTCTATCAAATGCGGTTCAGCTTTTGCGGGCAATTGGTACCTTGTGCCGGCCGAATGCACCGCAATTGATGTTACGGATCCACGTGTCTCCAAACTTCATCCCCCTCATTGCCACATGCTAGATGGTGTACACAGCGGAGCGGGAGCCTTCACTCACCCGTCCTCGTCTGCAGCGCGGAGAATATGCGGCTCTCTGTCCCAATTAATACACGCTGATCGCAAATAGCAGGAGCGGGAGCTTTTCACTCACCGTTCCACGCCGGCAGATTCCCCCTGCATGCCTGTAATGGACTCGCTCCTATGACGCCCTCTAGTGGCGTTTCGCCACTGCCTGACGTCATAGGAATGAGTCCATTACAGGCATGCAGGGGGAATCTGCTGGCGAGGAACGGTGAGTGAAAAGCTCCCGCTCCTGCTATTTGCGATCAGCGTGTGTTAATGGGGACAGAGAGCCCCATATACTCTGCGCTGCAGACGAGGATGGGTGAGTGAAGGCTCCCGCTCCGCTGTGTACACCATCTAGCATGTGGCAATGAAGGGGATGAAGTTTGGAGACACGTGGATCCGTGACATCAATTGCGGTGCATTCGGCCGGCACAAGGTACATATTGCCCTCAAAAGCTGAATGGCATTTGATAGAGGGGGCACTCGGGGAGGACGACACTGGCACTAAGTCACGACACTGGCACTAAGTTGTGACTCGGGCGGAGGTTGGGCAGCATGTCACTTATATCTGCAGTGTTTAGAATATATAGAAAAAATCAGGTGCACAGGGGTGCTATCTGCAGTGTTTCTACTTCCTGATGCATGGAAGCAAATATATTGTTAACAGCCTGTGCTTGGAATGAGCTTACCTGCCACCTCTGCCGTGGCCCAGGGAACAGCCAACTTACAACTTGTGATTAGACACTAATGAGGGGGGAAAATAACAGGCTAAACTCTCTAAATACATACAATGTGCATTTCTCTGTTTTCCTTCTGTCCTGTGCAAGAAGTCAGGTCCACTTTAACTAGCAATAGGGGATCCTTCATCCATCTTGTTTGCTTTTAGTTGATGCTATGCTGGCAATGAACACCCCTATATGCACATTGCATAGTGCTAATCCTTAAACTGTTTCCCTGCTCTGATTACACCTTATTATAGCTGCTGCATTTCCTATCCCCGGCTTATACTCGGGACACTAATTTTTTCCTGTTTTTTAAGGTGAAAGTTGGGGGGTCGGCTTATACTCGGGTCGGCTTATACTCGAGTATATACGGTAACTTGCAGTCTTCACCACTGGGAATAGGAGGCACGGATCTGCGCAGCTCTGATCATGTGCGTAGCCTGGGAGTTCTAATTGATTGGGATTTAAACTTTAGAACTCAAATCTCTGCTGTGGTGAAATCATCCTATTTTCACCTGAAGAACATTGCAAAAATCAAGCACCTCATACCCCCAGAAGATCTGCCAACCTTAGTCCACGCCTTCATCACATCTCGACTGGACTACTGCAATGCTCTCTACACTGGCCTTCCAAAAAAGGTCCTGTACCGACTACAGCTGATACAGAATACTGCTGCCAGACTGCTAACCATCCAACCCTGTCACTGCCACATAACGCCAGTCCTGCACTCCCTTCACTGGCTACCTATAGAATGGAGGGTCCTATTCAAGATCGGCCTACTGACATTTAAATCCCTGAATAATTTAGGCCCTGGATACATGAAAGATATGTTGCAGCTGCGTAGCAATCCCCGCATTCTCAGATCAACAGGTTCTAATAATCTAGTCATACCCAGAGTCCACTTGGAAACTTTTGGTCCCAGAGCCTTCTGTCATGCTGCCCCTACGTTTTGGAACTCCTTACCTCAACAGATCAGGACAGCTCCATCCCTGGACGTGTTTAAATCCAGACTAAAAACCCACCTGTTCAGTTTGGCATTTGCAAAAATATAACTTTTGTTGTGTGAATACTTCATCCTACTAATTACTGAATCTGAGAGAGCCTAAGCGCTTTGAGTCCTATGGGAGAAAAGCGCTATAGAAATGTTATTGTATTGTATTGTATTGAATTTCCTTGAGTTTCCCAGTCAGAGCCCATACTTGAATCTGATTGAACATCTCTCTAGAATTTTTAAAATGGCTGTGCACAAATCCAAATGCATTTTAATAATGCTGTATTATTTTCTGCATCATTTTATGGAGTACATTGAAAAATTAACATCAGTAACTGTCCATCATTAGAGCGCAAAATGTAATGTTCCTTCACAGCCTAGAAACAATTATGTTTTTGGGATGTGGGAAAAAAACTAGAGTTAGGAAATAGAGTTGGGAAATGCAAGTGCTGTCGCAATGCAAGTGCTGTCTCAGTGCACGGCACTTGTGTTTCTCTGAGATTTTTCCCGATGCTGTTGTGATTTCCATTTATTATAGATATTAGAAATTGCAATGTGTTTGCGGGAATTTGTTGCTGATGACCATGTGTTAATCGCATCAAATGGATGGGGTCATTTAGACAGTGCAGTCTATGGACTATTAATGTCCCTGCGGATCACGTTGCGGAAAAAAAAGAATAAAGGGAAGGTTCCTTACTGCAAGGAAACACATGCAAACATACAAACTCCATGCAGTGGACCTGGAACTCTAGTGCCGCAAGGTGCATCCTCACAAGTTTGCCTCAGGCAGCAAAAAGTTTAGGACCGCCCTACTCAGGACCCCACACATAAGCTGCATGGTGTGTGCGTGCCTGTGCTCCTGTCATACAGCCAAGGACAAGCTGTATGTATTAGCAGAATGTTGTTTTCTTGTCAAGTCTATTTTATTCAGCTAAACAAAGTCTAAAGCCAACAAAGTGACAAGCTTGGGACCTCAGTGACACTGGAGCTGCAGCAGGTTTGTCTAGATTTTGAAAAACTTATATCGCTCAGGGCTGTAAATTATGAGCCTTGTGCCAATATTGGATTGAGCAGATGTACAATGCATGTTTCTTTCACACAGACCACGCACCTCAAGTCACCTGCATCTAAATCTCAGCTTCAGGCGCAGATGTAAATCTACTATTGGATAGGTTAGAAAGCAGATCACCCGAATGCTATTTTTCTTTGTCTAGTGAGCGTTCTGCTTTTCGAAACTGAAAGACATGACCTGAAGCAGCAGCCTGTTTGGAAATGTTAACAGAAGGCCCTGAGCACAGGACAACTGTTATTTTTTTAAGCATTTATATAGCGCTGACATATTATGCAGCGCTGTACAGAGTATATTGTCTTGTCACTGACTGTCCCTCAGAGGGCTCACAATCTAGTCCCTACCACAGTCATATGTCTATGTATGTATCGTGTAGTGCATGTAGCATAGTCTAGGGCCAATTTAATGGGAAGCCAATTAACTTATCTGTATGTTTTTGGGATGTGGGGGGAAACCAGAATGCCCCGGAGGAAACCCACGCAGACACAGGGAGAACATACAAACTCCATGCAGATGTTGACCTGGCTGGGATTCGAATTGGGGACCCAGCGCTGCAAGGCAAGAGTGCTAACCACTATGCCACCGTGCTGTTCGAGCTGTTACTGCTCACCGTGAAAGTAGGAAGGATGGAGAGCATCCCTTAAAAATTTAACATGAGATTTTTAATGATATTTTTAATATGATGCAGGAGAACAGAGGCGCCAAAACGATAAAAGGAAGCTAAATGAGCTTAAAAACCAAATTCTTGGTAAATAGAGGAGGTAGTGGTGGACTTACCTCCTCCAAGTAGACACACAATGACTGTAGTAAAGACAGTCAATATATTTTATTCACTCCAAATATGCAACGCGTTTCGCAGGTTTGATCCCGCTTCATCAGGCAATAACAATGGAGCAATAGCTGTAAACAGAGATAATTGGCTCATAACCCATGTGTGGTCATACAGTCATTACATTGTATAAAAATAAAATATATATAAAAAAACTTATAACTATAAATAAATATCAAACATTAGTATTAAAAAGTGGGAATGATTGGGATAAAAATAGTGGAAAAAGTAATTGTGAGCAGTGATGAGCAAAACTGTTAATATTCTTTTCGCATAAAATCTTGCAAAAATAATGTTTAATTCAAATTTCAAGTAAACAATTTTGGGAAAAAATTCCCGTTAACTTGCGCGGTTTTTGCGTATATTGTACATTCCCACGAAAAAAAACACAGATCTTTCGGCTAAAATAAAAATTATTGTTTTAGACGTTTTGTGCGAAAATATAGTTTTATATGTTCTCACAATAAAATATTGATCTTGTGTATTTTTGCGCTAAAAGCAAAGAATGTAAAAATCCAAGATAAACCTCGAATCAAAAACCGAATTCTCAATGCAAAAATTCACAAGCAATGGAAAAAAATGAAGGTATCATAAGGAAAGAAAGCTGGGACTTACCATATGTGGTCAGTAGAAGAGCCAGGCACCTCTGTGTGTGTGGTTTTTAATATGGTTCTGTTACACACAATAAAATAAAAATTACCGGTACTATTTAAGAACAAATATAGTAGTAGAATCAATGTCTGATTGAAACCAGCTCCTGAGTTACATAGTCAGTGTAAGCAACTGTTACCAAATGAGAAACCTGCTATTCCGGTTGATTGTTGAATACTACCCAGTGCCGGTTCTAGACTTTGCACTGCCTGAGGCAAACTTGTAAGGATGCGCCCCCCCCTCCTTTCCTGATTTGGAATAATCACACAGCACCCGACAATTTACTCTGCTACATTTAATGTTCTCACATGACATACTGCAGCTCAACACAATAGCACACTGGCTGGCTGTGAGTCTGTGACAAACAAGCTGCTCACCCTCAGCCACTCCATTCCTCCTCAGTCAGGACAGCAGTGCCAACTCCCCTTTTCGACTGTGCAAATCAAATGAAACACTGCTCCTCTCTGGCCTCCCCCCTCCTCACTCACTGTCAGACTCCTCACACAGCACAACAAGCTGCTTTTCCCCAATGATGACCTCTTCACCTCACTCTCCTTTTGCTTATCCTCCTAGTCTGACTGCATGCTGTTAGTGTAAGCACAGTACAAACATGCTGCCCCTGTAATTTTTGCGCCTGATGCAAGTGTTTCACCTTGCTTCATGAGAGAATTGGCCCTGATACTACCAATGCTACTCAGTAGAAATAATAAACACACGCTAACCCCCCCCCCCCCTTCCTTCTCCCCGCGCACACACACACACACACACACACACACACACACACACACACACACACACACACACACACACACACACACACACACACACACACACACACACACACACACACACACACACACACACACACACACACACACACACACACACTCACACACACACACACACTCACTCACTCTCACACAGACTTTCTCCCTGCAAATGTGGCCAACAGTAGAAAAAAAAACACATACACAAACTTTACTTCTCCACACCTTGCAGAGTGGCACAGGTAACGTTGTAGTATTTATCTGCTCGAACATCGGTCCCATGATCAAGAGCTGGAGGATGGCAGCATAGATCTTGTGGCTGCCAGGAAGTATGGAAGAGACGCAGACTGCTGGAGCAAGTAAATATTACACCGCTCTCTGTACTACTTTGCAGAAGGAGGGGGAGGAGCATAGCCCTCAGGCCTAGATGCAGGGGCTATTGTTATGCTATTGACACTACCATTACCTAGCTGATATTGCATTGCACTTGCCCCTCCCTGCCCTCCACCATACTCCACTGCTACCCATGGTCGGTGCATGTGCAAGGCTGGATTGGTTATTTTTTTGCCCCCAGGGCAAACTTTCTTGTTGCTCCATGTTCATGTGCTGCAGTGCCTCTCCCATTCAATGTGCAGTCACTCTTCCATGTACAACATCCATGTACAGCAAGCCCCTCTCTTTCATGCACAGCTCCCTTGTGCAACAGCTATGCACTTCCATATGGGGTTCCTCATTTTCAGGCAACCTCCCTTTTCTAGTTGCAGGCTTCTCTTCTATATTCAGTAATCCCTTATCCATGATTAGCCGTCCTCTTGGGCAGCAGTCAACTAAGGCCCAGGCCTTTGTGGCATTTCCAGAAATCCGGCCCAGTGTGTCAGGATCACACAGGATTTTTTTTTCCAGATTAGTTTTGTATAGGGAGATGCAGAGGAAATTTGCAGACTATCAGGCACCCATAGGACTGCTAGTGTACAGTGATGTACGTGTACCGACTGCTGATAAAGGAGATAGTATGTCAGCATGAAAAGCCAAAAGTTTTTGAAGATCTCTTCAAAATGGAAATTCAGCAATGGATTTTAAATGCATAATTGATTTGAGCAGTCTGTAATTGATTAGAGGATTTATGTTATAAGCACATTTTTCTCCCATGTAATCCTGTAGTGGAAAATACACAGAGCCTTTTAATACACAATACAATAACATTTCTATAGCGCTTTTTTCCCATAGGACTCAAAGCGCTTAGGCTCTCTCAGATTCAGTAGTTGGTAGTAGGATGAAGTATTCACACAACAAAAGTTATATTTCTGCAAATGCCAAACTGAACAGGTGGGTTTTCACTCTGGATTTAAACACGTCCAGGGATGGAGCTGTCCTGATCTGCTGAGGTAAGGAGTTCCAAAACGTAGGAGCAGCATGCCAGAAGGCTCTGGGACCAAAACTTTCCAAGTGGACTCTTGGTATGACTAGATTATTAGAACTTGTGGATCTGAGATTGCAGGGATTGCTACACGGGGTCCGTTAAAAATGGCGCCAGTTATCGTAGTTAAAAAATGGCGCCCCATAGAGAACCATTATCACTAGTTATTTTTCGTTTTTGACAGCTAAAAAATGGCGCCGGCTTTAAAAACGATATTTATCGTTTATATTTATATTTGTATTGCTCCCAAACGATATTTATCGTTTTAACCCCTGCTTTGCTGCCGTTTTGAAAATATCTGCCCGCCGGCTTTAATGTTTAATAGCAAAGCCCCCTTAAAAGCTAAAAACACCAAATTTGCAGGGAACGTTGAGAAGAAAATTGTGAACAAGAGGAAAAAAAAATCTTTCAAAAAGACCTTATAGTTTTTGAGAAAATCGATTTTGAATATTCTTCTTCTGACCGTGGGAAAATTAAACGCCCGCCGACTTTAGCGGTTAATAGCAAAGCCCCTTTAAATGCCAGAAACACCAAAATGTGTAGGGAATGTTAAGAAAAATAGTGGGAACACGAAGAAAAAAAAATTGTTCAAAAAGACCTTATAGTTTTTGAGAAAATCGATTTTAAATCTTCAAAGGAAATGTAACTATTTAAATCGCGTACTGACATTCCCGTGGAAACTTTTTCCGCCGACTTTAGCAGTTAATAGCAAAGTCCCCTTAAATCCTAGCAACACCAAATTTGCAGGATATGTTAAAAAGATACTGGGAAACAATATTTAAAAAAAAAATTTGAAAAATTTTATTTATTTTTTTTTTAAATTAAAATTTTTGGGTTATGTTCAGAGTGTGGGAAAAGTTTTGAAAAAAATGACGTGGGGTCCCCCCTCCCGAGCCTCTGTAACCCCTTGTCTCCCATGCAGGCTGGGATAGCCAGAATGCGGAGCCCCGGCCGACTGGGGCTTCGCACCCTGAGCTATACCAGCCCGCATGGTCCATGGTATGGGGGGGCTTCGGGGGGGAGGGGCGGCCAAGCCTTCCCCTCCCCCCCGGAGCCCTTGTCCAATCCATGGACAAGGGGCTCTTCCCCACCTCCGGTGCCCCAGGAGGAGGTGGGGGCGACGACTCCCTGGGGGGGGTTCATGGTGGCATCTGGGAGTCCCCTTTAAGAAGGGGAACCCAGATGCCTGCCCCCCTCCCAGGAGAAATGAGTATAGGGCTACTTTGTACCCCTTACCCATTTCCACAAAGGGTTAAATGAAATAAAAACACAACAACGAGAAAAGTCCTTTAATGTTCTAAATTAACCAGAAATACTTACCTGTACCTTTAAGAAAAAAATCCCACGCCAATCAGGTCCCACGACAGTATCCTCTATCTTGCGATCTTCTGATACATGTTGATTGAAGATCTCCGCTGCCCCGACGCCACACACGCCGCCTCCGCCGCACTCACTGCTCTTAGCTATACTTAGTATAGCTAAGAGCAAAAAGCATCTTTAAATTTTAGCTCCAATGGTCCCCATTGGTTCCTTAACAGACCAATGGGGATCAGGAGGATCCCCATTGGTCGATAAGGAACCAATGGGGAGCCTTGGAGCCAAAATTTAAAGATGCTTTTTGTTCTCAGCTATACTTAGTATAGCTGAGAGTTGCGTCTATGCGTCTATATAGACGCATTAGCGCTAGCTGCAGCTGCCCTCCCTGCCTCCCCCCACCTGTCACCCTCACCCATGCTGGCACCCATGGGTGACAGGTGGGGGGAGGCAGGGAGGTCAGCGGCAGCTAGCGCTAATGCGTCTATATAGACGCATAGACGCAACTCTCAGCTATACTTAGTATAGCTGAGAGCAGTGCGGCGGAGGCGGCGTGTGTGGCGTCGGGGCGGTGGAGATCTTCAATCAACATGTATCAGAAGATCGCAAGATAGAGGATACTGTCGTGGGACCTGATTGGCGTGGGATTTTTTTTTAAAGGTACAGGTAAGTATTTCTGGTTAATTTAGAACATTAAAGGACTTTTCTCGTGGTTGTGTTTTTATTTCATTTAACCCTTTATGGAAATGGGTAAGGGGTACTCCTGCACCCCTATACTCATTTCTCCTGGGAGGGGGGTGGGCATCTGGGGGTCCCCTTCTTAAAGGGGACTCCCAGATGCCACCATGAACCCCCCCCCAGGGAGTCGTCGCCCCCGCCTCCACCTGGGGCAAGGGAGGCGGGGAAGAGCCCCTTGTCCATGGATTGGACAAGGGGCTCCGGGGGGGAGGGGGAGGCTTGGCCGCCCCTCCCCCCCGGAGCCCCCCCATACCATGGACCATGCGGGCTGGTATAGCTCAGGGTGCGAAGCCCCAGTCGGCCGGGGCTCCGCATTCTGGCTATCCCAGCCTGCATGGGAGACAAGGGGTTACAGAGGCTCGGGAGGGGGGACCCCACGTCATTTTTTTTTTAAAATTTGCTATCAAATTTTTTTTTTAATCTTCTGAGTGTGGGAAATAAATTTAAAAAAAAAATGACGTGGGGTCCCCCCCTCCCGAGCCTCTGTAACCCCTTGTCTCCCATGCAGGCTGGGATAGCCAGAATGCGGAGCCCCAGCCAACTGGGGCTTCGCACCCTGAGCTATACCAGCCCGCATGGTCCATGGTATGGGGGGGCTCTGTGGGGGAGGGGCGGCCAAGCCTCCCCCTCCCCCCCGGAGCCCTTGTCCAATCCATGGACAAGGGGCTCTTCCCCACCTCCGGTGCCCCAGGAGGAGGTGGGGGCGACGACTCCCTGGGGGGGGGGTTCATGGTGGCATCTGGGAGTCCCCTTTAAGAAGGGGACCCCCAGATGCCCACCCCCCTCCCAGGAGAAATGAGTATAGGGCTACTTTGTACCCCTTACCCATTTCCACAAAGGGTTAAATGAAATAAAAACACAACCACGAGAAAAGTATTTTAATAATCTTAATTAACCACAAATACTTACCTGCACCTTTAAAAAAATGTTCCCACGCCAATATATCCTCGGAAATGATCCAACGAATAACAATATCCTCTTATCTTGCGATCTTCAATTAACTTGATTGAAGATCTCCCACGCCAATTAAAATACTATACCTTACAATGCGTCCTGCGTAGGGACGCATAGCACGGCTCCCGCTGTCCTCCCCGCCTCCTCACCTGTCACCCTCACCTAGCCTGGCACCTGGTGCACCCATGGGTGCCACCCTAGGTGAGGGTGACAGGTGCAGGCAGACGGGGAGAGACAGCGGAGCTGGCAGCTATACGTCCTGCACAGGACGCATCCTAAGGTATAGTAACCGGCTCATAAATGAGCCGGTTCTTTTTGTATTGAATCAAATGAATCGATTCATTTGATTCAATACAAAAAGAACCGGCTCATTTATGAGCCGGTTACTATACCTTAGGATGCGTCCTGTGCAGGACGTATAGCTGCCAGCTCCGCTGTCTCTCCCCGTCTGCCTGCACCTGTCACCCTCACCTAGGGTGGCACCCATGGGTGCACCAGGTGCCAGGCTAGGTGAGGGTGACAGGTGAGGAGGCGGGGAGGACAGCGGGAGCCGTGCTATGCGTCCCTACGCAGGACGCATTGTAAGGTATAGTATTTTAATTGGCGTGGGAGATCTTCAATCAAGTTAATTGAAGATCGCAAGATAAGAGGATATTGTTATTCGTTGGATCATTTCCGAGGATATATTGGCGTGGGAACATTTTTTTAAAGGTGCAGGTAAGTATTTGTGGTTAATTAAGATTATTAAAATACTTTTCTCGTGGTTGTGTTTTTATTTCATTTAACCCTTTGTGGAAATGGGTAAGGGGTACAAAGTAGCCCTATACTCATTTCTCCTGGGAGGGGGGTGGGCATCTGGGGGTCCCCTTCTTAAAGGGGACTCCCAGATGCCACCATGAACCCCCCCCCCAGGGAGTCGTCGCCCCCACCTCCTCCTGGGGCACCGGAGGTGGGGAAGAGCCCCTTGTCCATGGATTGGACAAGGGCTCCGGGGGGGAGGGGGAGGCTTGGCCGCCCCTCCCCCACAGAGCCCCCCCATACCATGGACCATGCGGGCTGGTATAGCTCAGGGTGCGAAGCCCCAGTTGGCTGGGGCTCCGCATTCTGGCTATCCCAGCCTGCATGGGAGACAAGGGGTTACAGAGGCTCGGGAGGGGGGGACCCCACGTCATTTTTTTTTTAAATTTATTTCCCACACTCAGAAGATTAAAAAAAAAATTTGATAGCAAATTTTAAAAAAAAAATGACGTGGGGTCCCCCCTCCCGAGCCTCTGTAACCCCTTGTCTCCCATGCAGGCTGGGATAGCCAGAATGCGGAGCCCCGGCCGACTGGGGCTTCGCACCCTGAGCTATACCAGCCCGCATGGTCCATGGTATGGGGGGGCTCCGGGGGGGAGGGGCGGCCAAGCCTCCCCCTCCCCCCCGGAGCCCCTTGTCCAATCCATGGACAAGGGGCTCTTCCCCGCCTCCCTTGCCCCAGGTGGAGGCGGGGGCGACGACTCCCTGGGGGGGGGTTCATGGTGGCATCTGGGAGTCCCCTTTAAGAAGGGGACCCCCAGATGCCCACCCCCCTCCCAGGAGAAATGAGTATAGGGGTGCAGGAGTACCCCTTACCCATTTCCATAAAGGGTTAAATGAAATAAAAACACAACCACGAGAAAAGTCCTTTAATGTTCTAAATTAACCAGAAATACTTACCTGTACCTTTAAAAAAAAATCCCACGCCAATCAGGTCCCACGACAGTATCCTCTATCTTGCGATCTTCTGATACATGTTGATTGAAGATCTCCACCGCCCCGACGCCACACACGCCGCCTCCGCCGCACTGCTCTCAGCTATACTAAGTATAGCTGAGAGTTGCGTCTATGCGTCTATATAGACGCATTAGCGCTAGCTGCCGCTGACCTCCCTGCCTCCCCCCACCTGTCACCCTCACCCATGCTGGCACCCATGGGTGCATTGGGTGCCAGCATGGGTGAGGGTGACAGGTGGGGGGAGGCAGGGAGGGCAGCTGCAGCCAGCGCTAATGCGTCTATATAGACGCATAGACGCAACTCTCAGCTATACTAAGTATAGCTGAGAACAAAAAGCATCTTTAAATTTTGGCTCCAAGGCTCCCCATTGGTTCCTTATCGACCAATGGGGATCCTCCTGATCCCCATTGGTCTGTTAAGGAACCAATGGGGACCATTGGAGCTAAAATTTAAAG
Source organism: Hyperolius riggenbachi (assembly GCF_040937935.1). Taxonomy (NCBI): domain Eukaryota; kingdom Metazoa; phylum Chordata; class Amphibia; order Anura; family Hyperoliidae; genus Hyperolius; species Hyperolius riggenbachi. The sequence continues at coordinate 225,309,165 of NC_090651.1, read as the reverse complement.
ATGCTTTTTGCTCTTAGCTATACTAAGTATAGCTAAGAGCAGTGAGTGCGGCGGAGGCGGCGTGTGTGGCGTCGGGGCAGCGGAGATCTTCAATCAACATGTATCAGAAGATCGCAAGATGGAGGATACTGTCGTGGGACCTGATTGGCGTGGGATTTTTTTCTTAAAGGTACAGGTAAGTATTTCTGGTTAATTTAGAACATTAAAGGACTTTTCTCGTTGTTGTGTTTTTATTTCATTTAACCCTTTGTGGAAATGGGTAAGGGGTACAAAGTAGCCCTATACTCATTTCTCCTGGGAGGGGGGCAGGCATCTGGGTTCCCCTTCTTAAAGGGGACTCCCAGATGCCACCATGAACCCCCCCCCAGGGAGTCGTCGCCCCCACCTCCTCCTGGGGCACCGGAGGTGGGGAAGAGCCCCTTGTCCATGGATTGGACAAGGGCTCCGGGGGGGGAGGGGAAGGCTTGGCCGCCCCTCCCCCCCGAAGCCCCCCCATACCATGGACCATGCGGGCTGGTATAGCTCAGGGTGCGAAGCCCCAGTCGGCCGGGGCTCCGCATTCTGGCTATCCCAGCCTGCATGGGAGACAAGGGGTTACAGAGGCTCGGGAGGGGGGACCCCACGTCATTTTTTTCAAAACTTTTCCCACACTCTGAACATAACCCAAAAATTTTAATTTAAAAAAAAAATAAATAAAATTTTTCAATTTTTTTTTTAAAATATTGTTTCCCAGTATCTTTTTAACATATCCTGCAAATTTGGTGTTGCTAGGATTTAAGGGGACTTTGCTATTAACTGCTAAAGTCGGCGGAAAAAGTTTCCACGGGAATGTCAGTACGCGATTTAAATAGTTACATTTCCTTTGAAGATTTAAAATCGATTTTCTCAAAAACTATAAGGTCTTTTTGAACAATTTTTTTTTTCTTCGTGTTCCCACTATTTTTCTTAACATTTCCTACACATTTTGGTGTTTCTGGCATTTAAAGGGGCTTTGCTATTAACCGCTAAAGTCGGCGGGCGTTTAATTTTCCCACGGTCAGAAGAAGAATATTCAAAATCGATTTTCTCAAAAACTATAAGGTCTTTTTGAAAGATTTTTTTTTCCTCTTGTTCACAATTTTCTTCTTAACGTTCCCTGCAAATTTGGTGTTTTTAGCTTTTAAGGGGGCTTTGCTATTAAACATTAAAGCCGGCGGGCAGATATTTTCAAAACGGCAGCAAAGCAGGGGTTAAAACGATAAATATCGTTCAGGCAGGACCAAAAAAAAAAAAAACAACAGTTTTAAAACGATAAATTTCGTTCTGCACTATTTTAACCTTTAAAACGATAAATATCGTTTTAAACATATATCGGGCAGAAGGGGGCGCCATTTTTTTGCCGGCGCCATTTTTCACTAGACGCTGCTACACAGCTGTAACATTTCTTTCATGTATTCAGGGCCCACATTATTTAGTGATTTAAATGTCAGTAGGCCGATCTCTTTCACAAAGCATTAAAGGACAACTTCCACAAACTGTTAGAAGACTTGGAAATATATTACATTATTTTTTGTCCTTCAAAAGTTATCAGCAGTATAACCTTTGATTATGTAGACCCTGTATTTAGTTAGATTTCACACTGATTCCTGTGAATTACACTGTGGCCCGGGGGATGAGCTGCGGCAGAGGTTCCAGAGACACCAGCCTCAGGATGTAGAGTCATGAGAGCACAGGGAGGGGGCACAACATCTTTCCTTCTTCCCTCTCCTCGGACCCCTCTCCTGTGCTCCCCTCATATGCAGAGTGGCGCACAGTAAACCAGCCTGGTTTACAATACAGACTCACCTCCTCAAGGCTCCAGTCATATAGGTCCCGTCTGTCTTCTTCAGACCAAATAGCTGTCTACTTTTTGATCTGAGAATCAGGAAGTAGAGAGTGGAGGGGGCTGGAGAAGACAGACAGGACCTCTAGCGACTGGAAACTGAAGGAGGTGAGTCTATTGTAAACCTGGCCTAGTCCACCACCAGAAAATAATGTGGAGAGACTAGGGGACCATTAGACCACCACCAGGGAATGCTGTGGGAGCATTGGAGGACTGTGGGACCACTAGACCTCCAGGGAATACTGTGGGGGGATGAGGGACCACTAGAATACCAGGGAGAGCTTTATGAGGATAGGAGAGCTACTTGACCACCAGAAAATATTGTCGGGAGATGGGGGACCACTAGATTAACACAGTGTATGTGTGGGTTGGGGAGTGGGGCGCAGTTTGGAATCTCAGGTACTAGAGTCTTTGTCTCGGCTCTGATTGTGACTAACAGTTCCAAATATATTGTAGCTTAAAATACATTTCTCGTGGGTTGCTCAGTAAGTTCTCTAGAAAAGACCCTAAATCAGTACTGGTGCAGTATTTACAGGGAGCACCTGCCTTTCATGGTAAGATCACACCCCATAGCTGACTGCACTCACCACTAAGTGTATGCGTGAAATGCCTCATCTTATTACAAAGTTCCTCATTTCTCTCTCCAATAGGCTCTATGTATCTCTTCTGTGATCAAGCCCCAACATCTCTAAACTTTAACCTCAGAGAATAATGCTTTTCCTCACATAAAATGTAACCACATTTTACTAGTAAAAATGACATTGCATGTACCATCATCCAATAAATATGGGCATTGTATCAGAGGTATGAAGCAGATCCTCCACCCCCCAGGCAGCATGCAGGTGTCCTCCCTCCCGCCCCATCCTGTCAAGACTACCCTGGTGATTGTGCTGTGCAGTTTTATATTATAAAATACATACTTACCCAAATCATTTTCATTTCATATACGATTTTTCCCCCTCTTCGTGGCTGCCACTGTTGGGAAAGCAGCTGTGCATCTGTTTAGAAGTGTCCTCCATCAATCTCATTTCCTTTAATGACACACTTAGCTTGCCCCTTCTGTCACAGAATAGCTCCCCTGGTAAAGTAGGTGGGGCAAAGTGCTGGAATAGCCTGACATACTGTACCAAGCTGTTAATTTACCTGCCATCATCATGCATGCGCATAGCAATGAAGCCAAGTGCCCAAAGGAGGGGCTAAGGAATAGTGAGAGGAGGGGACAGCAGCCAGGGATTCTTAGTAGGGCTGACCATATCCAGCCTAACTGGAAATGCACCAACACAAAAACTCAGTTAATTTCCACTTTAAGGGCTTGTATTCATTGGTAGTTTACTGGTGTTTCAGCTGCATTTGAACTGTGATTGCGTTGCAATGTGGATTTCCAAGTGTAGCATGTTCTATTCTCCTGTATTTAGAAACCGCCAACAATAATACAACCGCAGAACAAGCACAGGGCAATCCAAGTTTGAACATAATGCATTCACATACTATGATTGTGCCGTGTTTTTGGACATTGTCCATTAAAGTGCAAGCATACATTTGTAAAACAATACTTTGTACAGATTAGATGTCCAATAGAGTGCAGCCTATCTCAGAAGGAGCCATCAGTCAACATAAACATCAGGCACGTGTCAGGGAACTGGCAATCAGAACGGGTTAATAATAAAAGTTTAGTTAAGGCTGATCTCCAGGATTCCAGAGGAAGGGATAATAAGGACCTGCTGCCAAGTTTCTTAGCTGATTCTCTGTCAGAGGAATGTGTGATAGCGGCTGAAAATGTTTGAATTAACAAGTCAATAATTACATTCTTCTGTCTCTCTTAGAAAATCCAGGGCTTTCAAGTTGATGGTTTGTGTGGAAATTTATTTCTAAGAATCAGCCAGCTCGAGGATTTTTACAAATATTTGTTTTACATAAGACTCAAACAAGAGACTGTTCAAGTGTTATGGCTTCAAAAGCGTAAAGAGTAGGTGAATTCATAACATAAATATGCTAAATAAACACCAACTGACCCAAACTGTAATTATTATTCATTTTATCCCCTGAAGAGTTCAGCAAGGCTTGGTGTACAGAGGCGCCAGAGTAGAATAAAAACGTTTAAAAACCGTCTAAAAGAGGGGGATGTTCAGGTGGACTTACCTCCCTCAAAAATATAAAACTTAATTGAGTCACAATATATCAATACAAAAATATTTTATTGAACTCCACTTAGTGCAACGTGTTTCGCAGGTGCGGTCCTGCTTCATCAGGCAAACAGGAGTATAACTATAAAACAAACAGAAATATATACAAACATAATGACCCATAGAAATAGCTTAAAATAAAGGCGCAGTTTAAAAACATAAGAAGACATGATAAAATTGTAACATTTTTGGTCGCAGTGTAGTAAAAACTCGCTCTGTCTAAAAAAGTTCATCAGCTTACAGATTAAAGGATTAATTCTTTAATCTGTAAGATGATGAACTTTAGCATATCAATTGACAACTATGGATATTTATTAACTTTTGTGTACACTTTGGATTCTTTTGCATATTTTATGATCAATTAGATGCAATTTTTAGACAGAGCGAGTTTTTACTACACTGCGACCAAAAATGTTACAATTTTATCATGTCTTCTTATGTTTTTAAACTGCGCCTTTATTTTAAGCTATTTCTATGGGTCATTATGTTTGTATATATTTCTGTTTGTTTTATAGTTATACTCCTGTTTGCCTGATGAAGCAGGACCACACCTGCGAAACGCGTTGCACTAAGTGGAGTTCAATAAAATATTTTTGTATTGATATATTGTGACTCAATTGAGTTTTATATTTTTGAGGGAGGTAAGTCCACCTGAACATCCCCCTCTTTTAGACGGTTTTTAAACGTTTTTATTCTACTCTGGCGCCTCTGTACACCAAGCCTTGCTGAAATCTTGAGTCCACCCTCGGTGGAGGGGTGCTACCCCGTTTCCTATCTACAGAGAGCAACATCTTAAAAACCTGAGTGGGGTCAGGTTCTAATACTCCCCACCTGCACTTGAAGTGGTTGCCTATGGGTAACCCATGTTTGTGAGTATATCTAAATATTTTGCTTTTAACCACAACCAACTTAACAATACTACACCATATCGGGCTCTCGATTTCTCTTTGTTCTTCCAAGCATATCCCCTGAAGAGATCTGGGATGGCTAAATGGGGATGTTAACCCTTTCCTGAACCCTAAAAATAACATTCGCTCTTTTTGCTAATGCCTTCTTGATACCTTACCTTAAATACCCGTCCTTAATGTTGACCCTTTACTGATACTTACACTTAACCTCTGAAAATCCCCCCTTTCCAACCCTATACACTAATCTTTCTAATAACATCTAACCCTAACAACTAAGGTGAGCCTCAAACCGTAACCCTCCTACTATATTTCTACCATAACCGATAACCTTAACAACTAAATTTAACCTACCTTTACACTATATCAGAATCAGAATCAGAATCAGAATCAGTTTTATTTCGCCAAGTACAGCAAGAGCCATAATCGGAATTATTTGTGGTACACATGGCATAGACAGATACAACAGCACATACAATTTGAAATGCAGTAATCAGATATACAGAGGAGGCAGCGACGGGGACCAGCTGTCGACCCGGCAATTATGAGTGCAGGCCGGACTGGGGAAAGTCAGAGTTCAGTGACCGAACGGCCTGGGGAAAGAAGGTGTTCTTCCGCCTGGTGGTTTTGGATGGTATAGTCCTGAAGCGGCGGCCCAACGGGAGGAGCCTGAAGTAGTGGCTGCCAGGGTGAGAGGGGTCACGGGAGATCATGGTGGCCCTCTTACTCAATCTAGCGGAGTGGAGGAGATCAAGAGGTGGAAGAGGAGACCCGATGATTCTCTCTGCATCAGCTATGACCCTCTGCAGTTTATGTTTATCACTGGCCGATGCACCCGCGTACCAAACAATGACTGAGGAGCAGAGGATGGATTCTATGGTGGCGGTATAGAAGCTGGCCAGCAGCTCCCGTGGCATGCCAAATCTCTTCAGTTGGCGCAGGAAGAACAGCCTCTGTTGGGATTTCTTTTGAATTTTAGTGGTGTTCTGCCCCCATTTCAGATTATTGGTGAGAGTCGTGCCGAGGAACCGAACCGATGACACTATAGAAACTTCTGTTCCTCCAATGAGGACAGGCGAGGGGGGGGGGAGGGTTCCTCCTGAAGTCTACAACTAGTTCAACAGTCTTTGCTGTGTTGAGAACTAGGTTGTTCTCCCTGCACCAATTGCATATTCTCTCGACCTCGCTCCGGTATTCATGCTCTCCGTTGCTTCCAATTAGGCCAATAATGGTGGTGTCATCCGCAAATTTGATGACCTTCACAGAGTCAGCGGATGAGATACAGTCGTTGGTATAAAGGGAGAACAGTAGAGGTGACAGAACACAGCCTTGTGGAGCCCCAGTATTGGTGGTTCGAATGCTGGAGTAATAGTTGCCGAGCTTCACCTGTTGTGTTCTATTTGTCAGGAAGTCCTTGATCCATGCTCGGAGAGTGGGATCAACTCCGAGCTGTGTCAGATTGGTGATCAGGATGTCAGGGCAGATCGTGTTGAACGCTGAGCTAAAGTCTAGGAACAGGATCCTGGCATAGGAGGCCGGCCTGTCTAAGTGCTCAGTGATGTGTGCCACGCTGACATTGATGGCATCCTCCACGGATCTGTTTGCCCTATATGCAAATTGGAGCGGGTCTAAAAGGGCGTCTGTGGACCTCTTCAGGTGGGCAAGGACCAGCCGCTCGAGGAGCTTCATGATGTTAGAGGTTAGGGCCACTGGGCGGAAGTTATTGTGCTCGGAACTGCCTGTTTTTTTTGGGACTGGTACAATTATGGACCTCTTGAAACAGGAGGGGACTGTACCATCAGATAATGACTGCTTAAACAAGGAGGTGAGCACAGGGGCTAGCTGATCGGCGCAGGTTCGCAGGCAGACAGACGACACTCCGTCCGGGCCGGAAGATTTCCTGGGATTCAGCTTCCGGAGGTGCCGGAGTACCTCGGATTCCCGAACAGCGCTAGGAGCCAGGGCGCCGAGTACGTCAGAGGTCGATGTGAATTTGCCTACGGGCTGGTTGGAATGTTGCTCGAACCTGCAGTAGAACTCATTGAGCTCCTCCGCCAGTCGAGGGCTCGGGGTCGCCGTTTGGGATGTTGGTTTGAAGTTTGTGGCTGCTCTCAGGCCCTTCCATACTTCCCGTGTGTTGGTGGACTGGAGGCAGAGCCCCAGCTTCTCAGCGTAGGCCCTCTTTGCCGATCGCAGTTCTCTTTTCAGGGCGAGCCTAGCTTCTCTGAATTCCTCTAAGGAGCCAGACCTGTGCGCCTCCTCTTTGCGTTTCCGAAGTCGGCGAAGCCTGTCGTTGAACCAGGGCTTGTTGTTGGGGTAGACCCTGAAGGACTTGGACAGGATACACGCTTCTTCGCAGAAGGTGATGTAGGAGGAGATGTTCTCGGCCCATTCATCAAGGGTAGGTGCCTCCAGAGCCGTCCAGTCGGTGGTTTCAAAGCAAGCTTGGAGCTGCAGTTTGGCGTCTGCAGTCCATTTTTTGACGGTTTTGGTGATGGGCTTTGAAGTCTCTAGGAGCCTCCTGTAGGAGGGGATCAGGTGTACTGTGTTGTGGTCAGAGTTTCCCAGGGGGGCTCCTTGGGTGGCTTTGTAGGCGTTCTTGTGAACCGTGTAGCAGTGATCCAGGGTGTTACCGCTCCTGGTAGGGCAGGTGATGTGCTGCTTGTAGAGGGGCCTCACGTGCCGAAGGTTCGCCTTATTGAAGTCGCCCAAGATGATGAACAGGGCCTCTGGGAGGGCTGTTTCCCACCGCGAGATACAGTCACTGAGTACATGCAGGGCGGACTTGGAGCATGCATCGGGTGGAATATAGACCCCAACGAGGACAAGGGAAGAGAATTCCCTCGGAGAGTACCGGGGCCTGCAGTTTATGGCAAGGAGCTCAACGTCTGGGGTGCAGGCCTTGTGGAGAGTGGTGGTGTTGGAGCACCAGGAGGTGTTTATGTAAAAGCAGATTCCGCCGCCTCTCGTTTTCCCAGAGAGGGCTGCATCACGGTCTGCTCTTAGGAGGTTGTAGTCTGGTACCTGTAGGGAGTCGTCGGGGATGCTTTCGCACAGCCAGGTCTCGGTAAAACAGAGAACAGGGGTGTTCTTGCTGATCTGGGATTTGCTGTCGAGAAGGAGAAGCAGCTCGTCCAGTTTGTTGGGGAGCGAGCAGACGTTTGCTAGTAGGATGGCAGGGACAGGCGAGCGTAGGCCTTTCCTTTTCAGTCGGACCTGGGCCCCCGCCCTCCTTCCTCTGTGGCGGCGCTTGTTTGGTGCTCGCTTGGTGGAGAGGTATTCGATGTGTGCAGTGACAGCATCCCACAGGGGAGAGCCCGGTGTTGGGTTGGGGCTGTCCGGGGGTTCCCATTCAAGAAGGGCTTCTCTGGAGAGGGTGGCGGTCCGTTTCGCGCTCATGGTCCAATTTCCTCAGTAGGTGGCACAGTGTGTGGCCCCGGTAGGTGGGATAAGCGGGCAGCACAGTGAAGAGGCTACCAGAAGATGGAGGTAGGAAAGAGGCAGCGGCCTGGCACAGTGCGTGGCACGAGTCAGAGGGCGTGGGGTGGGCCGCACGGCGCAGACTGTGGCACAGATATGGTGCAAGTGGTATGGAGCAGGCAGCGCAACAGTCTGTGGTATGGAGCAGGCAGCACAACAGTCTGTGGTACGGAGCAGGCAGCACAACAGTCTGTGGTACGGAGCAGGCAGCACAACAGTTGGATGGTATGGGGCGGGCAGCACGTCCCGGTGTGGGGCACAAATAGGTGGACTGGAGCAGACGGCACAGCCCGGTGCGTGGCACGGTAGATGGTCTGGTGCGCGTAGCCCGGTAAGTAAGCAGCCCAAGATGTCTAGAAGGTGTGGAGTGGGCAGTACGTGGTTTAGGCAGCGTAGCACAGGCACTGGCACAGTATCGATGGTGTGGGGCAGTGAGCAAAACACAGTCCAGGGCCCACTTAGATGGAGTGGAGAAGTCAGGCAGCACAGCGTAGACTGTGGCACGGATAGATGATATGGGGCCGAGGCACAGACTATGGCACAGTTAGATGGTATTGAACAGACAGACAGCACCGTCTATGGTACAAATAGATGGGGAAGAGCGGGCAGCACAGCACAGGCTAAGCACAAGAGATGAAGCAGGCACAGATGGTATGGAGCAGGCACAGATGATGTGGAGCAGGCACAGGTGGTATTTAGCAAGGCACAGATGGTATAGAGCAGGCACAACGCAGGTATGGAGCGGGCACAGGTGGTATGGGGCAGGCACACCACAGCCTATTTCAATCAGACAGAGGATCACAGTAGGGAGAGCAGGACTCACCAAGGGCAGGGTAAGCAGCCGCAGGGCAGGATATGCAGCCTCTGGAAGAGGTTGCAGGTTTATCAGCAGCAGTGGGCACACTGGGTAAGGCCGAGCTTGAAGGGACTGCAGCGTGGAGGCATCTTCACCAGCCAGGATGGAGGAGTACAGGCCAGGCAGAGTGGAGACTCCCAGGATGGAGGAGTGCAGACCGGGCTTGGCGGAGACTCCGTCACAAGCCAGACAAGGTGCTGCCCCCCCCCTCCCCAGACGAGATGCTGTTCCAGGGTCACCAGGTGGCTGGAGTGCGGGCAGGGCCACGAGGAGGCAGGCCTGGCCACGTGGGTTACACGTTGCCGCGGGATGGGGAGCAAGCTGGAGAGGTGCTGCAGATCCAGGAGCAGCTAACCGGATGCCGGAGCAGTCATCGGGATGCGGCTCTTGGGAGCACGGCGGTCGTCCAGAGCGGCGGCAGGCAGTGTGTGGAGCCAGGAGCAGTAGTCGCCAGAGCGCAGCCGGAGCGGCGGCAGGCAGTGCTGGAGCCAGGAGCAGTAGTCACCAGAGAGCAGCCGGAGCGGCGGCGGCAGGCAGTGCTGGAGCCAGGAGCAGTAGTCACCAGAGCGCAGCCGGAGCGGCGGCAGGCAGTGCTGGAGCCAGGAGCAGTAGTCACCAGAGCGCAGCCGGGGATGCGGACCCTGGGAGCGCTGAAGTCCTCCGGAGCGGCGGCAGGCAGTGATGGAGCCAGGAGCCTCTAGAGCGCAGCCGGGGATGGAGCCGGAGGAGCATCGGGCAGCAGGACAGCGGTCGGAATGGAGAAGGCTGGGGTTACTGCGGCAGCCAGGAGAAGTTGCGGCTGGGAGATTCGTCCGGAGGCAGGAGCCCCAGCGATGGTCAGCCCCCAGCGGTGGTCGGAGGCGGCAGTCAGAGGTACACGGATCTTGTACACGGATCCTGTATTTAAAACTAAAAATCTATCTAAACCTGTACTATCTAACACTAAAACTAACTAAAACTAACAAAAAACTATACAAGAGTCTGGAGCCATGTGACCGAGGCGACCTCCGTGGTCCGTATATCATAACACTCCTAATATATGCCTGGACATAATTGATAACCCTATCAAATAAAGTTTGCCTTCCCCTACACTATACCCTAATCCTCCTAATCTATCGCTAGCCTTAACCGATAACCCTAACAATTAAGATGAACCTCCCCCCATCCCATACCTTAAGCCTGTTAATATATACCTAGCCTTAACTGATAACCTTAATAACTAAAGTTCACCTTCCCTTACACTATAACCCTTCCAATATATGCGTAGCCTTTAGAGTTGGGCCGAACGGTTCGCCGGCGAACGTGGTTCGCGCGAACTTAGGTGGTTCGCGTGCGGGTACCGCACGCGAACGTTTTGCGGAAGAAGTTCGGTTCGCCCCATAATGCACCTGAGGGTCAACTTTGACCCTCTACATCACAGTCAGCAGGCCCAGTGTAGCCAATTAGGCTACACTAGCCCCTGGAGCCCCACCCCCCTTATATAAGGCAGGCAGCGGCGGCCATTACGGCCACTCGTGTGCCTGCATTAGTAAGAGTAGGGCAAGCTGCTGCAGTCTCTCATATAAGGAAAGATTAGTTAGGCTTAACTTCTTCCTGGCTGCATACCTGTTCTGTTCAGTGAGCCCTCAGCCCACTGCATACCTGTACTGTGATCCTGCCACTGCATACCTGTTCAGTGATCCTGCCACTGCATACCTGTTCTGTGAACCCACCCACCACCACTGCATACCTGTTCAGTGATCCTGCCACTGCATACCTGTTCTGTGAACCCACCCACCACTGCATACCTGTTCAGTGATCCTGCTGCCACTGCATACCTGTTCTGTGAACCCACCCACCACTGCATACCTGTTCAGTGATCCTGCCACTGCATACTTGTTCTGTGAACCCACCCACCACCACTGCATACCTGTTCAGTGATCCTGCCACTGCATACCTGTTCTGTGAACCCACCACTGCATACCTGTTCTGTGAACCCACCCACCACTGCATACCTGTTCAGTGATCCTGCTGCCACTGCATACCTGTTCTGTGAACCCACCACTGCATACCTGTTCTGTGAACCCACCACTGCATACCTGTTCAGTGAACCCGCCACTGCATACCTGTTCTGTTCAGTGGATCCGCCACTGTATACCTGTTTAGTGAACCCGCCACTGCATACCTGTTCTGTTCAGTGGAGTTTGGTGTGTCAGTGTGAAGCAGTACCTTAATTACACTACCTGATTGATGTATACACATGCAAGATGTTTGAAAGCACTTTAGGCCTGTCATTTAGCATTCAATGTGATTTCTGCCCTTAAAACGCTGCTTTTCGTCAAATCCAGATTTTTCCCGGGGACTTTTGGCGTGTATCCCACTCCGCCATGCCCCCCTCCAGGTGTTAGACCCCTTGAAACATCTTTTCCATCACTTTTGTGGCCAGCATAATTATTTTTTTTTTCAAAGTTCGCATCCCCATTGAAGTCTATTGCGGTTCGCGAACTTTAACGCGAACCGAACCTTCCGCGGAAGTTCGCGAACCCGGTTCGCGAACCTAAAATCGGAGGTTCGGCCCAACTCTAGTAGCCTTAACAAATAATTCTAACAAGTTTCTCCCTTACGTCACCCCATACCCTAATCTTTACAATGTACGTATAGCCCTAACCAATATACCTAACAACTAAGGTGAACTTCCCCTACCCTTTTAACATATGACCAGCTCTAACCGATAACCCAAACAAACAAAGATAACCTTTCCCTACACTATAAGGGGGTACTGATAAGTTCCTGGCTCTGCCCAGAAAGAAGAGAGCCAGAGTTATGAAATAACACATTTATTGAAACATATTCCCAAAAGATTGATGCTTATGGTACAGCTTTTTCAGACAGTTCCAATAAAAGTCATTTGGTTGGGTCTCAAACCAGCTCTCAACTGCATGTTTGACATAAGACGTATCCTCAAAACATTTCTCCTTCAGGTGTGGACCAACTGCAAGCCCAGTATGTTCAATTTAACAGCCACAATGTTGGCTGGGTGTGCAGGTGCATTGTCGTGCAAAAAAGGATCCATTTGGTCAATTTTCAAAAGCCTTACATATTAATTGTGTCCTTTAGCTGGTCCAGGAGGTTAGCAAAGCACTGTTCAGTGATAGTAGAGCTCTGAGGTAGGTAGTTCACCCACAGAATACTATCTTTGTCCCAGAAAACAAACACCATGATTTTTTGGGCTCGTTTCTGGGTGCAGGACCCACTGTGGCACCATTTCGACTGTTCCTTGGTTTCAGGATCATAGCTGTGGAGCCATGTTTCATCCTCAGTCACTAACCTAGCAACAAAAAGTTTCATGCAGCTTTAAGGTGGGCCAAAATGGCTTTGTATGTTGAAGGTTTAAAGATGTTAAGATTTCTGCTATTGCTTCACTGAAAGCTTGCACATGTCTAGGATAATGATGATAACTGGTGTTGGTGTTTGAAATTCGACAAAGCTGATTCTAGTTGATTTGAAATCCCAGAAGACTCATGTCTTCCTCCTTCCAAACCATAAAGAGGAGGTATTGGAGTTACATGAAACACAACATGACACGCAGGGCAGTGCACTTCTACTGACCCTTATTCAGTGCTGATCAGTGGCAGGTGGAAGTCTTCAGGTGTTTCAAAGAGGCTATGCTGAATTCTGATCCATTATGGTTCTGGTATGGTTCTGATCCAGTTTTGAAACATGCCTGAAGAAGAAACTTAGGTTTCGAAAGCTTGCAAAGAAATTTTGTACAGTTAGTCATTAAAGGCATCACCTAAATAACTTTTGTTGTTATGTCTTCGGATTCACTCCATGACTAATATCGAACCCACGCAACTGGCAACACTAGTGATAGCAAACTTAACTCATGCCTGTGAGATGTCCATTATCTGGGCTATCTTGTTTTGTGGATATTTCTTAATAATGAACAATATTGAAGGTTGCCAGGCCAGTTGGGGGCGCCGACTGCAGGGTTTATCTTCGACATTGTAATTTTGTTTGCATAAAATAACACACAAAAAAAGTAATTTTGTAAAATGTTTAAAATACCTGTCAAGGAAGAATTTTAAGTCTGTAGCTTTCCTTTACCACCCATTAGCATTATAAGATGCCTCTTGTATTTGTCCTGTTTGAGCCAGAGGGGCAAGGGTGAGAAGGTGTGTGTGTGTGTGCGCGCGCGTGGGGGAGGGGGGAGGGGTAAGCGAAATTTGAGCTGGCACTGAAGAACCCTCTTGTAGTAGAGGAAGGTAGAATGTTGAGCACCACAACTCTTTGGGAGTGTCACTCTGCTACTTGCTTCGCTGCCACTGATAACACAAGAATAACGTTTTAAGATGGTAATCACTAGTCGGAAGAGGAGGGAGTCTACAGACCTACATAATGTCAGGCGGTTTATAAATTTTAAGAAAACAATGGGCAAATCTGTTTTTGCTGCCACTGCTGGAAGCAGAAGATCTCTGAACATCACTGTGGTTTGCGTTCCATGCACATTGCAATTGCACAGGTCATAGGTGTGTGTAATTGCCTGCACAAAGAAAAGCGTGGTCCTGCTGCTCTCAGTGAAACATGTATTCACTAGGGAGTCTACCAGTCCACACCTGGATCTACCAAAGGTGTGTAGCTAGCAGCAGCAATCCAAAGTAAGAAATGACTGGGTCTCTACCTGGACTTAAGCAAAAATTGAAAAATGTATTACAGTACCATAACCACTAAAACACTCAATGTTTTGGCCTCTGGTCCTTTGTCAAGTGCACTTGACAAAGGACCAGAGGCCAAAACGTTGTGCGTTTTAGTGGTTATGGTACTTGAATAAAATGTGCAATTTTTTCTTAAGTCAAGGAAGAGACGCAGTCATTTCTTACTTTTGATCGCCTGCACAACACAACCTGAGACCGTCATGAAAAATGGCATAATACAGAACCATTACAGAATAATTTTTAAATGATCTTTCAAATCAGGGTACAACAAAGGGGAAAACGTCTTTAGAAATAAATTGCTTCACTGGAATAGATTGGGGTTACTTTTATTTATGTTATCCTAGAGTTCTGTAACTTTTTTCTTGCAGTTCCTTGAGATAAGGTTCACGTTTACCTAAAACCTCTCCTTTATTAAATAATACCCACCGCCACAATGATTCACAGGCAGCCTAGATCAACAGCATTCAGCATAGGTAAATAGCAGTTATCGCACAGGTCTAGTACTCCTTGGCAAATCTAATATAAGACTTTCAGATAATGGGGTAAGAGGTAACAAAGAGCTTTCATAGTGACACTAACCAAATAAATATGACCTCATGCTTCTATTCACATTACCTACATATGGTGAGGGAATACATTAAATTACCTGTCTTGTTCCATAAAAGAAGCTAGAAAATCCTTAACCTTATTAGACAAAAATAAAAACTCTTACAAAAGATAATCAAGCGCAGCACTACGATTTACCATATTTTTCAGACTATAAGACGCTCCTGACCATAAGACGCACCTAGGTTTAGAGGACAAAAACCAGGGGGGAAAAATATGCTAAACCTGGTGCATCCATGGTGAAGGGGCATCTTGTGGATTATGCTCCCTTTGTACCTCTTGTGTTTCCCTGTGTCCTCATCTGTCCCCCGTGTGTCCTCCTCTGCCCTCCTTGTGTCCTCCTCTATTCCCCTTTGTGTCCCCCTTGTGTCCCCCTCTATGACCCTTTGTGCCACCCTGTGTCCTCCGTTTGTCCCCCTGTGTCCTCCTCTGCATGGGCACAGTACAGGGAGTCCCCGACATTGCAGCGGGTTGGAGCTTCGTATTGGCAGGCGTTCACAAGTCAGGAACTCCCTGCATTTGGTCTATAAGATGCAGTGACTTTCTTCTCCCACTTTTGGGGGAGAAAAAGAGAGTCTTATAGTCCAAAAAATACATACCCCCTTCTGCATAGATCACAAGAACAGACAATGGACAGAGGATAGAGCCATCAGTGTTGCTTGCGAATTTTCACCTAAGAAATTTTCGCATGGAAAATGAAAGAATACTATTTTTAGAAAATGTTTACAAAAATACCTTGAATTTTTTCATGAAAATGCGGAAAAACTATATTTTACCATGGAAAAGCGCGTAATCACGGAAAACAATATTTT